>NC_050574.1:29537121-29665442 GCF_011100635.1 Trichosurus vulpecula
TTCCTCTTCTGTTAATCTGGGTAGTTTATTTATTTTTTGTAAGTATTCATCCACTTGACTTAGAATGTCAGTTTTACTAGCACAAATTGGGCAAAATTAACACCTAATAATTGCTTGAGTTTCATCTTCATTGGTGCTACTTTCATTTTTATGCTAGTAATTTGATTTTCTTCTTTCTTTTTTAAAATGGGTTACGTTTTATTATTTTTTCATAAAACTAGCACTTAGTTTTATATATTAGTTCAATTTTTTCCCTTTCTGTTTTATTAATCTCCCCTTTGATTTTCAGGATTTCCATTTTGATGTTTAATCAAGGATTTTTAACTTGTTCTTTCTCTGTTTTTTTTTTTAATTGTATGCCCAATTCTTTTATCTGTTCTTTCGCTCTTCTATCAATATACACATTCAGACATGTAAAACT
This sequence comes from Trichosurus vulpecula, assembly GCF_011100635.1. Lineage (NCBI taxonomy): Eukaryota > Metazoa > Chordata > Mammalia > Diprotodontia > Phalangeridae > Trichosurus > Trichosurus vulpecula. Next base: position 29,537,543 of record NC_050574.1, read on the forward strand.
TCCCTTAAGTACTGCTTTGGATGCTTCCCACAAATTTTGTAATGTTGTCTCATTATTGTTATTCTTTTTAATGAAATCACTGACTGTTTCTCTGATTTGTTCTTTGACTTACTCATTCCTTAGGATTACATTATTTAGTTTCCAGTTAAATCTTCATTTTTGGTTCCATGTCCATTATTGAATGTAATTTTTATTGCATTGTGATCTGGATAGGATGTATTTAATATTTCTGCTTTTCTGCATTTGGTTATGATATTTTTGTGCCCTGATACATGATTGATTTTTGTGAAGGTGCCATGTACAGCTGAGAAAAAAGTACAGTCCTTTCTATTTGCATTCAATTTTCTCCAAGGTCTATCATATTTAACTTTTCTAATATTCCATTCATTTCCTTGACTTCTTTCTTATTTATTTTATGGTTAGATTTATTTAGCTCTGTGAGGGAAAATTTGAATTCCCCTAACAGTACAGTTTTAATGTCAATTTCCTTCTGTAATTCATTCAACTTTTCATTTAAGAATTTGGATGCTATGCCATTTGGTGCAGATATGTTTAGTAAGGTGTATGGGGTGTTCAAGGACTAGAGGGCTTGCTGAGCCTTTTTCAAAGCTGCTCATCCACCTTTGCTATCTACTTAACACTCAAATCTCACATGTGCCTCCAAGAAGTTGTAGAATGTGTAGCAGCCACACTCCAGTAAAACCATCTTGGCAAAACAGGCTAAACCAGGTTGAGGGTAACCAGGAGGCCTCAAACCCACTGGTGAGTTGGGGGAGGAGTGTCACCCCCTAAACATGTGAAAACTTCCCTTAGTAGAATAGGTGGATGAGAACAATTTGTTCCAACGGCCATGAAGGCAGTTAAAGCCGGCAGTGTAGAGCACTTAGAGCTTGGTCAGACATCAAAGATGCCAAGGTCATCCACTTCATCCTGGTCCGTTGCCAGTCATTTTGATTTTTGTCTTGTCACTGTACTTCCATACCTCTGGAAGAGAGAGTGAAGCTGATGATTTTGTGCAACTCTGCCTCACTCAAATCCAATTCAACCATGATTCAAGACATTACCCCATGATGTCATTGGTCATCTTTGAAAATGTAAGGCCAAACAACAAATTTTTAGAGTTGATATTATTACTTTATTGTTTTTTAAGCAATATGTAGTTACCCTGCTTATCCCTTTTAATTAGTATTTTTGCTTTTGCTTCACTGAAGATCATTATTATTACTCCTGGATTCTGCTCCAGCCTCTTATTTTTACTCTATGTGTGTCTCTCTGTTTCAAGTGTGATCTTTGTAAACAACATATTGTTGGATTCTGGTTTCTAATCCAGGCTGCTATCTGCTTCTGTTTTATGAGTGAGTTCATCCCATTTATGTTCACAGTAATGATTATTAACTGTTCATTTCCCTTCATCCTATTTTCTTCTGTTTATCCTTTTCTCTCTCTTTTTATTCTATCCCTCCTCTAAAATCTCTTTTGCTTCTGACCACTACCGTCTTTCATCTGCTCTTCCTTTTATCATTCTCACCTCTTTTTTGTCCCCTTCTTCTCCTACTTCACTATTGGTTAAGGTAGAATTCTATTACCAGTTGAGTACATAAATATAGATTCTTTCCTTGAACCAATTTAGATGTGAGTGAGGTTCAAGTGTTGCCTGCTCCCATCCCACACCATTTCCCCCTCCAGTGTAAAAGCTCTTCCTTGCATCCCTCTTTGATAGGAAATAATTCCCTCCATTCTTCCTCTCCCTTAATCCTTCTCCCAGGGCACCCCTCTTTCTCTCCTATCCATTTTTTCACATGATCCCAACATAATTGACTCACTCTTCTCTCTCTTTTTACATAGATTCCTTCTAACTGCCCTAATAATGAAAAAAGTTCTATGATGAAAAATATTATCCATCCCCAGAGAAAGAACTGATGGTGTCTGAATATAGATTGAAGCATACTTTTTAAAACTTTCTTTGTTTTTCTTGATTTTTTTTCTCATCTATGTTTTCTTTCATAACATGACTATTATGGATATGTTTTGCATGAAAAAAAGAAACAAAGTTCTTAGAAGATATAAGTAACATCTTCCCACATAGGAATATAAACAGTTTGGCCTTATTGAATTCCTTATGATTTCTCTTTCCTGTTTAGCTTTTTTATGGTTCTCTTGAGTCTTATATTTGAAAATCAAATTTTCGATTCAGCTCCGATCTTTTCATCAGGACTGTTTGAAACTCCTTTATTTCATTAAATATCCATTTTTTTCTCTTGAAGTAGTATACTCAGTTTTGTTGGGTAAGTTATTCTTGGTTATAATCCCAGCCTTTCACCTTCTAGAATATCATATTCTAAGCCCTTTGCTCCTTTAATGTGGTGGCTGTTAAATCTTGTGTGGTCTGTGTGACTGTGCCTCCACAGTATTTGAATAGCTGCTTGAATTATTTTGTCTTTGATCTGGGATCTCTGGAATTTAGCTATAATATTTCTGGGAGTTTTCATTTGGGGATCTACTTCACATAGTGATCAGTGGATTCTTTCTAGTTCTATTTTATCCTCTAGTTCTAGGATATCAGGGCAGTTTTACTGAATAATTTCTTGAAATATGATGTCTATGCTTTTCCTTTGATCATAGTTTTCAGGTAATCTGATTTTATATATATATATATATATGTATATATATATGCATTTATATATATATTATATATACATATATATAATTTTTTCCCTTTGCTTTAATTTTACCTAATTTTTTCTCTACCACTCTTATTTAATTTCAAATATCATTTTTAGAAATCTTCCAGGATTTCTTCTTGGGCTTGTATCCAATTCACAGGTTTTTTTTTTCTTGAGACTTTGCTTGTAGCTCTTTTGATTTGTCTTCTTTTGAGTTTGTGTCTTGATCTTTCCTGTCACCATTCCCACTCTATTTCTTGCTGTGGAACTTTATGTTAATATTGGGCTCTGTTCCCAGTGTGTGTGTGTGTGTGTGTGTGTGTGTGTGTGTGTGTTGGTGTGTGTGTGTCTCTGAGGTGAAGGGACACTGTCTCCAGCTTTAGGCTTTTTTCAACACTGCTATTTACAGAGTTAGTTCTAGGGGTTTGGAAGTTCTTGGTGCTTCCAAAGTTGTATGAACTGGGGAGATGTATGTTCATTGCTCTCTTGGTCTGTACTCTAGTCCTTATCCAGGAAGGACCCATGATCCCTTGGAATTGCAATCAATACTGCTCCTCAGAGGCCCTCCTCTTTTGGGACCAGAAGCAATACTGTTCCTCAGGGTCCCTGATCCCTTGGGACCAGAAGTAATACTGACCTCCCTACTGAAAGCACTCCTTTCACCCTTGGACTATGACCCAAAAGTAGTTATAGGCAATGGAGTTCCCAAACAGCATCTGGTCATGAGTCCAGTGCTAGCACAGGGGTACCCTGTAATCTCTTTCTGACCAGTTTCCAGATCCTCTTTCCATCTCTGACTTGAGAACTTCCAAATCTACTGCTGCTTCTGTTGCCACCATCCAGTCCTACTACTGGTGTTTCATTCACATGAGTTCCAGATCAGCGTCTACCTGTGTGTCACAGATCTCTCTTTCTGACCTTCTATTGTTGTGGGCTGGAAGAATGTCTCACTTTGACCTTTTCTGAATTCTGCCACTCCAGAATTTGAATTAAGGCATTATCTTAAAGTTGTTTGGAGGGGAATGTTGATACAGCTTAGGTGAGTGCTTTCTCTATTCCACCATCTTTATTCTGCCCCTGGGAGTATCTTAACTCTTTTCTTAAAGAAAGTATTCATGAACTAAAATTGTGAGTCTTCTGGACAATTTAAAGCCTATCACATTTCCTACCACACTTCTTTTTATAATGTATCTTTTCTTTAATTAAATTTTATTGAAAAAAATTAACAGCAATCTAACTTCTCTCCCTCCCATTTCCCCTCTACTATTAGGAAAAAAAAATGAAAAAATAGCTAATATGCATAATCAAGTAAAACCAATTCTTACATTTTGGGTCATGTCCAAAAAGTTTATTGGCATATCTTTTCACCATTCTCTCCTATGCCAAGGTTTTCATTGAGGTCACTGAGTAGTAGAGTATATGCTAATTTAATATGGAAGGTTTAAGCACCTTCTTCATAGAATCTCCCTACTCCATTCTCCCCTGCCATACATATTACCTTCACTGAAGCACACTGGTGGCATAATAGGAAGAGATCAAGCCTTGGAGTCATAAAGATCTGAATTCAAATTCCAATCCTGCCTCAGATACTTACTAGCTATGTGACCCTGAGCAAGTCACTTAAACTTTCTGGGCCTCAGTTTTCCCATTTTTAAAATGGGGATAATAATATATTTTATTTTTAGGGTTGTTGTGGGAGTCAAAAGAAGTTGTAGATGTTTGAAAAATTTAAAGCACCACATAAACATTAATCATTATTTTAATAAATGCTTATCACAAGCACTAAAATATGAGATGACAAAGTATTTCATGAAATGATGTCTTATTGCTTATTTTTATTTTATTTTATTTTTTCAGTAAGGAAGAATATACCTTCTCCCTTTTTCTCTACTGGAAAAAAGACAAAAAAATCCTTGTAACAAAAATACACAGTCAAACAAAACAAATTTCCATGGCCATTGACCATGGAAATTCCATTGGCTATGTCTAAAAATATGTCTCATTCTTCATCCTGAGTCTATCACCTGTCTGTCAGAAAATCACTAGCAATCCCTTCCCCTAGAGTGGAAAAAGCAAACACAGAACCATTTCTCAGGCCACCTGGTCTTAGAGATGAGAAAGTCCCAAGGTCTCTCTTCTTACAACATTGTCTCTCACCTATGCCATGAGCAAAGGAGTCATGTCACCAGGGCACAGCCAAAGAACAAAGAGTAGGCTACACTCTCAGTCCTGGCTATGTGGGCAACTGAAAAAAGATTTCCTCTACACACCTGTAACCTGTAACCTGGAGCCAGTTACAGAATGTCTACACATGCTCCACAATCTCTCCAAGCCATTTCCTTTCATGACATCAGAGCTCTACTGGAAGTGAACTCCATAGGCTCTCTATATGAAGAAGGTGCATTATCTGAGCCCTCTTGTGCACTCTGTACATGTGCTGGACCAACATTAGATATTCATAGAATAAATGTAAAGAGAATACAAGACAGCTAAATAGAAAAAAAAATGTTAGGGAGGGAGGACAGGAGCTATGAGGGAGATCAGGGAAGGTTTTTTATAGATATTGAGACTCGAAGACAAAAAGGTATTCTATGACATGGAGGTGAAGAGATAGTTCCATCCTGGCAAGGGGCACAGCCAGTGCAAAGATATGGAGACTAGAGATGGACTGCTATTTGTTAAGAACAGAGGAAAAGACAATTTGACTGAACCATAGAGTGCGGGAAGAAAATTAATATATAATAAGTCTGGAAGGTTAGGTTGGGCCAGGTTGTGAAGGGCTATAAAACATAAAGAGAGATATTTATATTTTATCTTTGGGGCAATAGGGAACCACTGGAGGTTATAGAGTGGGATAGCAACATGGTAGTAAAGAAAGTCACTCTACTATACTTCCTCTCACAGAGAAGCTAGTAGCTAACCAAGAAATGCTGAAACAGGCGGGTGTGCTAGCAGACATTCCTCCTCCCGTCTGGGTGTTGGTTTGCTTTTCTGCCTCTAGGGGCCCAACAACATGTGGAATGAGGAACACATCCTATCTTGGCGGCTCTCAAGTCCTCCTGATGCCCCTTGAAATGAGTCCATAAGAACATCATCACTCTAATTAATATCAACACAGAAGAACAATGAACGTTCTAGCTGGGGGGGCCTCCCAGAAGCCAGCTCCCCAAACCATTCCTCCTGTTATCACTCTCGGCGGGGCAATACTTTATCACTAGGGGGTGGGGAGGGACTTTCCTCTCAAGCAAAGATTCCCTGCCTTTTGCCCAGATGCAGAGTTGGGGAGAGACATCTGTGCACCGTATGTATTTCAAAAGGCTCCAAAGAGAAACATGAACTTGGAGAGGAAGACACTGGGAGTAGCGCCCTCATGATCTTCCATATTTTTCCTTGACATTTTCATGACAGAATCCATGTAGGACATCATAAAAAATATAATGCATGTTTACTGGAAGCCTTATAGCTCTATAAAACACAAACAAACAGCATTTGAGATCAAAGTAGCCTAAAAAACAGAAGCATTGGCTTCTGGAACAAAAGCTAATAAATCTATCGTTTATTTCAGGTTAAAAAAGAGAAGAATTCCTGGCCTTAAAACCTTCCCATTTCTTGGCAGGAGGAAGGACTATAGATATACATCATTACCAATTATTTCAGAGCTCCATCACACTTGATAGACAAAATAAAGATTACCCTTTGGTATTAGCTCTTGATTCAGCTGGTATTAAGCCATTAGACCTCGGTGTCCCTGGATAGTCTGATCCCAGAGATGTGCACAGCTCTCTCCTCAAGCCTACCAGTGTGTTCATTTTGTGGTGAACCTGATACTAGCAATGTAGCCAAAATAGAAGGAAGGGAGGGAAATAGGAAAGAGAGGAGGAAGGAGAGAGGGGAGAGGGGGGAGGGAAGGATAGAAGAAGGGAAGAAGGAAGGAAGGAAGGAAGGAAGGAAGGAAGGAAGGAAGGAAGGAAGGAGGGAGGGAGAGAAGAAAGAAAAGAAGGAAAGCAAAGATGAGGAAGAAGAGTGTCCTAGCAATGGAGGATATCCAGTGAAAACGCCCAGAGATGGGAGATGAAGTGTTTTTTGGATGGCACAGGAAGGAGGCCAGTATCACTGGATATCAGATTATGTTAAGGAGAGTAAGTTATAGGAAGACTGGAAAGATGGGGCAGGACAATCTTATAAAAGGCTTTGAAAGGCAACAGAAGGTTTTATATTTGATCCAGGAGGTAATGGGGAGTCACTGGTAATAGGGGATTGACATGATCAAAGCTGGCTATGGGAAAATTAATTTGAGAACTGAGTGGAGACTGGACTGAATTGGGGAAAAGATTTGAAGCAGAGAGAGCCACCAGCAGGCTATTACAATAGACCAGGTGTGAGGTGATGGTGGTGGCAATATCAGGAGAGAATGGAATATATATGAGAGATGTCACAAAGGTAAAATCACTGTTTGGATATGGGGGATTAGAGAATGTAAGGAATGGAGGACGACTCCTAGGTTTTGAGTTTGGGTGACTATTGTCCTCAATAAATAATTTGAAGGGAAGGTTAATGAGTCCAGGAAGGAAGGGAGAAAGGGAGGAAGACCACCAGCACCAGTCAGCACCCCTCAGACTGGTTTGTTATGACCAGACACCTTATTTTAGAAGCAGCCCCTCCTCTAAACCATCAAAAGGAGAAGCAGAGTTGTTTGTCCCAAACCCTCCCTTCCAACCAAATTCTTCCCAGACCGAGTCGATCCACTCGTACAATCATCCTCGGTGTATTTACTGCCTTTACAATGTTTCATAGACTGAACATCAGAGATGTGGGTTGAGAATATAAACAGCTCCCGGCCCTTCATCTGTTCCTTTTCCTCAATTTTCTTTCTTTTTGAACACGAGACTACATCGATCTGTATTTTTTTTCCTGAACTACAACCTAGAGGCCATGGTTAGCCTAATTTTCCTTCATAATCCATCCCAAATCCCGAAATTTGACCTGCTGGGACCTTCATGAAGTTTCTCCTCATCAGCTGAGTGGAACAATCCAGTGGAACCAATGTGAAATTGTGGGCTCTGATTCCCAGTCTCAGCATATGAGATGCTAATGAACCCACCTGAAGGGAAATAGATTTGGTTAACTCTCCTTTTACATGAATGTACCAACAAAAGCCTCCTGCCTCATTACATATTTCATCAAATCAGAGAATATCTGAATTGGAAAATTCCTGAAATCCTTAGTCTAACCTTCTTTTACATTTGAAATCATTCCTTCAAATATAAAAAAGGGAGCAGTACGTCTCATTTTTTAAAAAATCTAATTTTATTTCATTATTTCTCAATTACACGTCAATTTTTTTTTAAACATTCGTCTTTTAAAATTTTGAGTTTCAAATTCTCTCCCTCCTTCCTGACCCTCCCCCACCCATTCAGAAGGCAAGCAGCAGGATATCCATTTTTTGTAAGGAGAATGAAAGCTAGTTGAAGGCAAGGACTGTTCCAATTTTGTCTTTATATCCTCCTCCCCTAGCTACAAAGTAGGGACTTCATGTGTTTCGATTGGTTGACGAGTGGGTTGAATGTATCTCCAATATCATTTTCTCATCAGAGTGTTGGGCCCAGAGTTGGGAAGACATGAGTTCAAGTCTGGCCTCAGACTTACTAGCTGTGTGACCCAGGACAAGTCACGTAACCCTGCTTGCCTCTGTTTCTTCATCTGTAATATGAGCTGGAGAAGGAAATGGCAAACCACTCCAGTATCTTTGCCAAGAAAACCCCAAATAGGGGGTCACATAGAGTTGGACACGACTGAAATAATTGAACAAAGACAAATCTTTCTCCAAAAGCCTCATTCCTCCTCCTGATTTCACCCTTTCTGTTAGTGACTCCTAGGTGTTTGGTGGTGGCAAAGCAATCTCCTTATTGGCTATTCAATAGAAAAGTCATTTATGCGGTATTTTTACTGTCAAGTCGTTTCATCCGACACTTCATGACCCCATTTGGGGTTTTCTTGGCAGAGATACTAGAGAGGTTTGCCATTTCCTTCTCCAGCTCATTTGACAGATGAGGAAACTGAGGCAAACAGGGTGAAGTGACCCAGGGACACACAGCTAGGAAGTATCTGAGGCTGGATTTGAACTCAGGAAGATGATTCCAAGATGATTCCAAGCCCAGTGTTCCATTCAATGTTCTACCACATTGATGCAGTATATACACAGCATAGACCTGACAAATGGTCATCCAGCCCTTGCATGAGAACCTCGAAGAAAAGAAAACTCTTTACCTGCCAACTTCTCTATACCCTTTGAGGCTACTGATATTTCTTTAGGAGTCAACCCCAAACATGGCTCTTTGCTCCCACTCACCACAAATGTTTTTTTTGGCGGGGGGGAGGGCGGGCAGGGCAATTGGGGTTAAGTGACTTGCCAAAGGTCACACAGCTAGTACACGTGTCAAGTATCTGAGGCCAGATTTGAACTCAGGTCCTCCTGACCCCAGGGCTGCTGCTCCACTCACTGTGCCACCTAACTGCCCCCGCCACCAATGTTTTATCTTTTATTAAGCCTTCTTCATTCTGTCGCTTTGGTTTCTCTCTTACTCTCTTACCAGTCACATCACGATGAAAGGGCCATCATTTAGACCCTCATCACCTTTCACTCGGATGATTACAATAAAGGCATACCTCATTTTATTGTGCTTCACTTTCTTTTTTAAAATTTTTTAAAAAATTATTTTTTTGTGTTTTACTTTCTTGCTTTTTCTAGATATTGACTTTTTTTAGAAATTGAATATTTGTGGTACCTCTTCATTTAGCACCATTTTTCCAGCAGCATGTGCTCTTGTTGTGTCTGTGTCACATGTGGATAAATCTCACAATATTTCACACTTTTTCATTATTGTTATATCTCTGATGGTGATCTGTGGTCAGTGATCTTTGATGTTACTATCATAATTGTTTTGGGGCACCATGAACCATGCCCGTATAAGCTGGCAAACTTAATCGATGTTTTGTGTGTTCTGACTGCTCCACACACCAGACATTCCCGACCCCAGTCTCTCTCCCTCTCCTAAGATCTCTTTATTCCGAGACACCACAATATTGAAGAATTACATAAATTTAGTCAATAAGGCAGTGGCAGGATTTGAAAGGATTGACTTCAATTTTGAAAAATAAGTTTTACTGTGGGCAAAATACTATCAAATGCATCACATGCTACAGAGAAATCTTTCATGAAGAGTCAATTGATGAAGCAAACCTCATCATTGTCTTATTTTAAAAATGGTCACAGCCACCACAACCTTCAGCAGCCAACTGATCAGTCAGCAGCCATCAACATGGAGGCAAGACCCTCTACCAGCAAAAAGATTACAACTCACTGAAGGCTCAGAGAATGGTTAGCATTTTTTTTTTAGAAATAAGGCATTTTTAAATTAAGGTACGTATATTGAGTTTTTTAGACATATTATTAGTAAACTATAGTATAGTGTAAACATAACTTTTATATGCCCTGGGAAACCAAAAAATTCACATGATTTGCTTTATTGCAATGTTTGCTTTATTGGAGAGATCTGGAAGTGAATCCACAATGTCTCCAAGGTATACCTGTAATCTTCCCAATTTGTCTACCTGCATCCAAACTCTCTGCTCTCTAACCTATCCTACATACAACTACTGTATCTACATCTATTCTTAAAACCTAGGTCTGACTATGTCACGATCCTGCTCAAGAAATTTCGTTGGCTCCCTACTTCCTCCTAGATAAAATCAATTCTGCTTGACATTTAGATCCTTTTACAAGCTAGGTCTAATCTGCCTCATTACCTATGACTCCTTTGAACCACCTCTGCTTTCTAGCCAAACTGATTTATATACTATTTCCTGCCTGGTAATCTAATAACCCATCTTTACGTATTTGAATAGGTTATTCCCCCAATGCTTAAAATGCTTTCCTTCATTTCCTCTGTATCGTGGAACATCTATTCCTTTCAAAGACTCAGTCATTCTTTATAAGAGATCTTTCTTCTTACTTGCACCCTATCCTGAAATTGTCTGTATTTAGTTCATATTTTTTTAACCTATCTATATATTGCATGACCCAGAGAGAAGGTAAGCTCCATGAGGGTGGGGGCTGTTTTGTTTCTGTACCTCCTAAGCCAAAGATAATGCCTGGCAGAAAGCGGACATCTGATAAATGCTTGCTAAATCGAATTGAACTGATTTGAATGCTGTCTTTCCCACATTTGGACACAACTAATTGTTGGAGATTTTTTCCTTACATCAAACTTAAATATGCTTCTTTGTACTTTCCACACATTGGATCTGGTGCTGGCCCTAGGGCCAAGCAGATCAAATAAAATCTTTCTTCCATTTGGCCACCCTTCAGATTCTTGATGACAGCTATCATTTCCTCCCAAAGTCTTCTTTTCTCCAGTCCAATAAGCATTCTAAGTTCCTTCGACTGATCCTCGTGTGATAGGCATTGGAGGCTCTTGATGATCCCGGTTGACTGACACCCTCCATCTTATCCATTTCTTTCCTAAACTGTTGTGCCCAGACTGAACATAATCCTAAAAATGAATGTGCCATTGTACCAAGGTTCTATCATCTCCTTATTCCTGGAAGCTATCTGTGCTTCTCTTAATTATGCCCACAATGACACTAATTTTCTCAGTTGCCATATCCCCTCATTGAATCATCCTGAGCTTGGAGTCCACTAAAGCCCTCAGATCTTTCTCACTAGCTATTCCAAGCCTCCCTAATCTTAGACTTGTAGAGTCAGGTTTTTGAACTCGTGTGATATTTTACATTGATGCCTATTACATTTTATTTTATTTCACCCAGACCAATGTTTTAGCTGGGTGGCGCAGTGGATAGAGCATAATCAGGAAGACTCATCTTCATGAGCTCAAATCCAGCCTCAGACACTTACTAACTGTGTGACCCTGGGCAAATCATGTAACCCTGTTTGCCTCAGTTTCCTCATCTGTAAAATGAGCTGGAGAGGGAAATGGCTAACCACTCCAGTATCTTTGATGAGAAAACCCCAAATGGGGTCATGAAGAGTCAGACACAACTGAAAAATGACTGAAAGTTTTTTTTTTTGGATCCTTGTTCTACCAGTCTGTTTGTTAGTTTTCCTTCCAACTTTGTGTCTTATGGAAACTTTATAAGTATGCCATTATGCGTCTATCCAAGCATTGATAGAAAATCTATATGGCACAGGGGAAAATTCAGGTACTGGCATGCTATAGTGGAGACCTCCTCCAAAGCTGATGTAAAAACATTAAGGAATATTTTCTAACTCTGATCATTTTCACTGGATATCCGCCATGCCTGGAATGCTCTGCCTCCTCAGCTGAGCTTCCTGGCTTCCCTGGCTTCTTTTAAGTCACAGCTAAAATCTCACCTTTTCCAAGAAGCCTTTCCCAGTCCTTAATTTTAGTCCCTTCTCTCTGAGATCAATTTCTACTAATCCTCTCTATGTCTTTTTTTGTACATAGTGGTTCTCATGCTCTTTCCTCCATCAGACTTTGAGCTCGTTGGGGAAGGGACTGTTTATTTTGTTTCTCTTTGTATCCATAGTACTTGGCACCGTGCCTGGCACATAATAGGCATTTACTAAATGCTTGTTGACTGACTGAAATTAAACATTCAACTCATTGTACCACTGTCTAGTCCGTATCTCCCCATCTTTTCTGCAAGAATGGCATGAGGGACTTTGCTAAAAATTGATGACATTTTCCTGATCTGCCAGTTTAGTAAATTTGTCTAAAAAGGAAATAAGGGTAGTTCTGTCATGATCTGTTCTTAATGAAGGTATGATGGCTCTAGATATTCACTCAACCATCCCCTTAATAAAATATTCTAGAATTTTCCCTGCAATTGAAATCAAGCTAATGGGTCGATAGATTTTATGTTCTTCTCTTCCTTTTCTTGGAAATTAGGACATTGACCTTTCTCTAGTCAGTCACTCGATCAGTCAACAAGCCTTTGTTAAATCCTTGCTATGTCCCAGGTACTGTGTGCTAAGTGCTGGGGATACAAGGAAAGGCAAAAACACAGGGTTCCTCCACTCAGGAAGCATGCATTCTAACGTAGGGCACAATATATAAATAAGTCAATACATACCAGTTGTATACAGAGTAGATGAAAGTAGGATTAGGGTTAGGAGAAGGCATTAGTAGCTAGGGCGACTGAAAGTAGACAACTCCATTTCCATTCAAGCCAATCAAGATCGTTTTCTGATTTCCACAAGCATTATTCTGCAGTCTACTAATGGGGATGAATGAGACAAACGGTAGGAGTGAAGCAAGGTTAAGGCTGGGGATGGATGATTGATGATAGCAGAAGAGGGAAAGGGAATCAAGATGGAGGATAATGTAGAGTTGAGTTGGCCTACCAAAGAATTCAGATAGATAAGGGAGAGCAGAATAGCCAGTGAAAGAGTGATTGTCTGGGAAACAACTGAGGAGTGGAGAGAATAGAGGTCATCATGAGGATGAAGAACAAGGTTAGGGGTCATGAGACTTAGAAAAAGATGGAAATAAAAAAGATTTCACTCAAATAAAGGCAATTATGAGTTCATGAATACAAGTAGACTACCTGTGATGGATGGCAAGGTCAAGATGTGATTATCTCTGTATGTAGCTGAGGTGGAGTGGAGGAATAGGTCACAACAATGGAGTAGGTTGAAGCAATGGGGCATTAGGTTTTATAAGGTGGCTTGGATATGTATGTTGAGTCTGAGAGTAGGAACTGGGAGAAGAGGAAGATTATGAACCAGGCATTAGACTCATCGAAGAAGAAAGCAGAATATGGGGGATGGGGGAGGGATGGTCCATTAAAACAGCCATCAGTCTACTATTATGCCAAAGTCCAGCTCTCCATCCACTGTACCACCTAGCTGCAGCTGGTGTTAAGGAGCATCAGGAAAGATCACATTCAGGAAATACAGGTGAATTTTGAAGAAAATCAGATTTTAGATTAGATTTAGATTTTAGAGGTGGGTGTGAGATGGGAGTGTATTCCAGGGATGAGAGACTCTCTAAGGCATCTCAATAAAAGCATTTGTTCTGTGAAGTTTGGATTCCATCAAACGGCCACACTTGAGGACCTAGAGGGCCACCTGTGGCCTCAAGGCTGCAAGTTTCTCACCCCTGCTCTAAGGAAAAGCACCAATCAGCAGACACTAGAAGTAGATCTAATAAAGAGTTCTAATAAAAGTCTGTTGGATTTATTATGTTACAGTCATTGTATGAAGTACTGGAGATAGAAGCAAAAAAGAAAGCCAGCCCTTACCCTTAAGAAGGGTAATTACATTCTAATAGGGGAAGACAGTGTATAAAAGGGGAATGAATGGTGAACAAAGAAAGCCAGAGAGTCAGAGGCTGCTTAGAGGAGAATGTAGGAAGTAAGCATGGATGAACTGGGGCCGGCTCTTCCTTAAAATGGAGGCTCTGAAAAAAGGATGCAGATGTAGGGGAGGGTGGGGGGGGCTTCCTAGCCAGAAGACTGCAGGAGCAGAGAGCTTCCCAGATGAGAAGATCTGCTGGAGTGTAGGAGAATAAGATGTCCAGAGAGGTAGGAGTGCGGTCCTGAGCGGAATGAAGGAGATTAAACCCTGTGAGTCAATTTAGCCAGGACTGTGATGGGATATGGGCTGGGGATAATAAGCCTTCGTCCTTCCCCCCTATCCTCTCCATATTGTGTTCTTGCTAGAATCCCCTCCTAGGAACAAAACATGAGAAGTGTGCAAGAACAGATGATACTTTTGGGTGAACACCAAGGGTCCAAGGTGAGGAAGACGATAACGGGAGTCCTGCAACATTTGGAACTCACAACAATTATCAATTCTTTTGAAGCCGATAATAACAAATGGTTGCAGATAAAAATGTCATCTGTTTTGATCACAAAGTCGAAAGAGGGAGAAAAGAAAGGCACCGTTTGCTATAAATCCACAATGATAAAAGTTAGAAAAAGGGGGGAGATGATTTGGAGAAGTGATAGAAAGCAAAAAGTGCAGGATTGTTCGTGGTAATCCCCTCCCCCACCCCCTACCGCAGCTGAATGAGGAAGGTTCCCCTGGGCTTGGCAAGTGGCGCCCTTCTATTAGCTCTGGAGTCTGGGTGATGGGGCTGAAATTAATTATTCCGGTAATTAAAGCTGTGGTGATTCTCTGAAATCCGACTTGGTTGGTCTTCATTTTTGCTTTCTTGATAATTTTCAGGCTGCTCCGCTTACAAGAAATAATAATATCTGTTACGTCATCAAATCTGCAAACTCAATTTATGTCTTTCAATTTGCATGGTGTTCCCACACCCAAACCAAACCGCCGGTCTCGGAGCCACAAATAACCATTTTTACTCCTAGAGAAAGTGGTAAAAAGGAAAAACAGCCGAAAAGGAAAAGAGTCTTCAAATACTACCACGGTGGTCGCTGCAGGGACGGAGAGCAAGAAGCCTGGGAAAAGAACTCACCTACGATTGTCATCGCCCGCCGGTAGCTTCTAATTTTAACCATTCCTATTTAACTACTTACAGCCAGAGCAGCTAGTAGAAGACTAAACCTGGAATCCGGAAGACCTGGATTTGCAGATTTAGCTGTGTAACCCATTAGATTGTAAGCTCCTCGAGGACAGGGACTCTCTTTTGCCTCTTTTTGTATCCCCAGTGATTAGCCCAGAGCCTGGCACATAGTAGGCACTTCTTAAGTGTTGACTGACTGAATAAATGACCCTGGGCAAGTCCATTTCATTTTGTTCAATTTCAATTTCCTCTTCTGTAAAATGAGCATGCTAATAGCTCCTGCCTTCCAGGGCTGTTGTGAAGATTCAATCTATTAACGTGTATAAAGAACTTTACAAATCTTAAAGCACTATGTAAATGCTGTAACTCATTCATCCACCCGTTCATTTGTTTATTTATTATTACATTAAAAGTGCAAGCGCTACCAGCACCCTCTAAATTTTGGTACCCTGTATTAAAGTTCCATTCACCCCACCCTTGTTATGGATTTAGAAAGTTCCGGTCCTCTGCAAATCAGGAGGTAAAAAGTGCTCAAAGCTCTGACCTGACTGTTGGGGACAAAATGAAGATGAGAAAGCTCTCTGAATGCTCCCAGGAGGGGAACGAGCGTTGCCTTTGGAATCAGAGGATGTGGGTTTGAGCCTTGGCTCTGCCATTTATTACTCATGTGGTCTTGGGCAAGTGGCTTTTTCTCTGGATCTCTGTTTATTTATTTATAAAATGGAACTCATGAATTCTCACACCAACTACCTCAAAGCGTCGCTGAAAAAATCAAACAGGGTTTGCCATTGCAGGAGTAGGGTTTACGTCACATTTTGTCATTTATTGCCTATGTGACTGTAGGGAAGACATTTAATTTCTTTAGACCTCAGTTTCCCACTCCATAAAATGGGACATTGGTCTAGACCTTTATGATGCTGGCAGCTCTAAATCTATGATCGGACATCTGCAAAATACTATCAATATGTCAGTAGGACAATAAAAAGAGTCCTGGAATTGTTGGAGGACCTGAGTTTGAATCTTGCCTTTCTAACTTAGTGCCTGGGCAAATGGGGATCAGAAGAGGCTCTAAAACCAAAGAACACAGGTTCAAATCTCACCTCTGATTCTCACTATCTGCATGAGCCTAACCTACCTTCGTCTCAGTTTCTTTGTCTCTCAAATGAGGGGATCAGAACAAATGGTCTCTGACATCCCGAGGCAGCTGGGCCTGGAGCCAAGAAGACCTGAGTTCAAATCCAGTCTCAGACACTAACTAGCTGTGTAGCCCTAGGCAAGTCACTTAATCTATCTTTTTCTCAATTTTCTCCTCATAAAATGGGAATAATAAAACCACCTCCTTCCCAGGGTTGTTGTGAGGATAAATGTTATTGGAATTGGGAAGACCTGGGTTCGAATTCTGCCTCTGACACTTAGTCGTATGACCTATTAGATTTTAAGTTCCTTTTTGTATCCCCAGGGCTTAACACAGAGTGCCTGTAGTTGTTTAGTGGGGTCAGATTCTTTGCGACCCCATTTGGGGGTTTCTTGGCAAATGGAGTGGTTTGCCATTTTCTTCTCCAACTCATTTTACAGATGAGGAAACTGAGGCAAACAAGGTGAAGTGACTTGTCCAGGGTCAGACAGCTAGAAAGTGTTTGAGGCTGGATTTGAATTCAGGTCTTCCTGACTCCGACCCCAGTGTTCCATCACCTGAACCAAAGTAGATGCTATATAAACGTTAGCTCTGATTTTTATGGAGCAGTTAGGTGGTGCAGTGGATAGGATGTCAGTCCTGGAGTAAGGAGACTCAACTTCCTGGGTTCAAATCTGACCTCGGACAAGTCACTTCACCTTATTTACCTCAGTTTCCCCATCTGTAAAATGAACTGGAAAAGGAAATGGCAAAATATTCCAATAGCTTTGCCAAAAAAACCCCAAATGCGGTTGTGAAGAGTCCAACAGGACTCAGCAACAACTCTATGATTGCTATTACCTTCACTCTGATCTCTCTGAGCCTCGGTTTCCACATCTGTAAGATGAAGAGGTTGGAGCAGCTGCCTCCCGGTCATCATCTACAATCCTATGACATAGCCTGAAGCTTTTTCAGGACTCTCAGGGGAAGGTTGTGGCATACCAACGATGGCGTTTTCTAGGAGCTTGCTTTCCCAACCCTATCAAGACAGGGTCAGTGAAGCCCAGTCCCAAGGTGGTCATTTTTTTTCCCTCATCAACATGAACATCACTTTCACCTCATTCTGAGCTTCTCTGGGCACTCAGCAGTTATATCCAGGGCTTCCAGCCTCAGACTGGGAGATAGGAAGCCAGGACCAAAAATATTTCTGATAACCAGATAATTGACTCCATTATTCCAACATCAATGATGGCACCCAATGCACCAGCACTCTGGGTGAGCACAAGTTTTCCTTCCTGTGGCCCCTGCTGTGGGCCAAACATTTTGCTTTGGTGAGATCTTGCAGTGACAGTCCCCATCATTAGTCTCTAGGAGGCCAAATAATGGACTTGCTCCGGACAGCATGCTCATTTCTGACACCCCTTGTGAACATGGGAGAGGGTAATTTTATTCCAAATGTGCCGGTCTAAAAATATCTCACTTTCTGTGTTTTTTGACTGTGTGCCCAGGAACAGGAGAATTTTTTCCGTAGAGAGACAGAGAGGGGGGGAAAGAGAAAGAGAGAAAGACCAAAAAAAAAAAGCCAACCCCGTAACATCTTGCAATGATTTGACTGCTTTCTTCTCAGGACATTCTCCACTTTTATAACATGATGAGGTTTCTTCTGAATTTCAAACATCAATTTGGCCTAACATGGGGAGATTTGCTCTCACAAACCATAAAGATCTGAGACTATAAACTGTTGTTTCTTAAATGTTTTATGGCAAAGGCATTCAAAGCATAACATTAACACAAAGTTTTTCTGTAAAACAATATGGGAAGTGTAATGGCTGTAAGAGGGTTTTTATTCCGCATGCCTAATTGTTCCCGACAATATGATTTTACATCAGGCAGGCTGGGTGAATTCAACACCACTCAGACTTTATAGCAGGTAATATTCCTTACAACTGTGAAAATCTTGACCTCATCTCCATTACCATGTTGCAACTCCATCAGTGTGTTTTTCCTCTCCTCCCTCAAGGGTGATGGGGGTGGGGACAAATATGGTGGCCGATGCTCATTTTGTGGGCCAGCTTTACAAAACGAAGGGGCTGATAATGGGACCCGGGGATTGAGAGCCAAGTGAAAATAACAGCTCCTGTTTCTCAGCCTCCACATATTGTTCCATGCCCATCGAGTGAATCAGAAAGAAACCAGAATCATAGGTTGATTTTCAGTCTTGGGTCTTCATTATTAGAGGGTATTTACTACATTTAAAGACTCCTAAAGTGCATTAGTACAAGTTATTCACTACATTTAGAGCATCCCAAAGTTCATTTAGAGAAGTGATATCTATGTGTGCTTCATCCACAGAGTTTCAGGGTGGGAAGGACCTACCTCTATGGTCACCCAGTCTGCCCCACACTTACAAAAAGAGTCATTCCACATAAGTGGTCATCCAGGCTGTGTTTGGAGACGTTCCATGTGTCACCGCCTGCCCAAGAAGCCTGTTTCACTTTGGGATAGCTGCCATTGTTAGCAAGTCTTTCTTAACATCAAACTTCTATATCTTCCCTCCCTCCACCCCTAACTTCTGGTTCTGCCCTCTGGGGCCAAGCAGAGCAAGGCTAACTCTTCTTCCACAAGACTCGAAGACAAGTGGTCATACTTACCCTGTATCCCCCCAGCCCACCTTCTGCCCCCAGTCTTCTATTCTCCACTTCCTTCAACTGACCTCCATGATCGAGAGACACTTGATCATCACTGTCCTCCCTAAGTCTTGACTCCCAGAATTGAGCGAATACTCCAGTGCATAGAGAAGGTATTGCCTTCTTGTTAAAACTACAGGGCAGCTGGAATGGAGAGTTAGGAAGACCCAAATTTGAATCTTGCCTCAGAAACTTAACAGCCGTGTGACCCTGGGCAAGCCATTTAACTTCTCCATGCCTCAGTTTCCCTGCCTGTAAAACAGGGGTGATAATAGCACCTCCCTCCCAGGATTGTTGTGAAGATCAGTAGGTAACCTACACAGAGGACTTTGCAAACCTTAAAGAGCTATATAATTTCTAATGATTATTATTGTGTTGTTGTTGCTACTGCTAATGCTGCTATGGGATTGTTCCTAGGATCTCTGCTTCTCTCAAAGCAGCCAGTAGAGTATAAAGAATACTGATTCCCCTGAAGTCAGAGGATCTAGGTTCAAATCCCTGCTGACGTTTGCTATCTGTGTGGTCATTGGCAGGTCAACTGATCTCCAAGCCTCAGTTTAATCATCTGTAAAATGAACAGGTTCAAATAGGTCAGGGGTTCTTCCCTTAGGGTCTTTGAATTTGTTTCATAAAAAGCATTTTGATCACTGTATTTCAATATCTTGGTTCACTCACAGTCCTATGTACTTTTTTCATTCATTTAAAGACACTATTCTGAGAAGGGGTCCATGGAATCCATTTCCTCCCCTTTCCACATTCACACAAGATTAAAAATCCCTACATTAGATAGCTTCTGAGGTACCATCATACTCTAGTTCTGTGAATAAACTTTGGGGTTATAATAATGAAGAGTGACAGAGTGGATAGAGAGACAAGCATAGAATCAGGAAGATGTGGGTTCAAATCCTACCCATGACACATACTGGCAGCCTGAACCGTAACCTCTAAGTGTTCCAGGAAGCTCTCCAAGACTAGGAGCTGCACAGAATGTTGTTGCTCTGCAGTGGTGGAGGGGATTTCCACACCAGAAGTGCCTTACATTAATGAAATCCCAGATCCTGATACATGCTGCTGGCACCATGCTGGCTGACATGAAGACCTCTCCCAAGGTATTAGCAAGACTTAGCAGTGCTATACTTAAATTCAAATTGTGGATTCAAATTCTGTCTCCAACATTTATGAGGTTTGGGACCATAGGAAAACCATTTAACCTCCTTAAATCTCTCTTTTCCTCATCTTTAAAATGGGGGTGATGATGCCTTTGCAGTGACAAACATGAATGGTTGTGAGGATCAGCTGAGATAATGGACGCACAGTACCTTTCAAACCATAAAGAAAACTCTTATTACAAACTTGAGCTCTGTGGAATTGTTAAATATGCTTATTATCCATATCTGCCACCACCACTTCCCCACCCCACCCCCAGTCACAGTGATGGGAGTGTTTCCTAACACTGCCTTGAACTCAACAGATAGGTCTCATTTCTGGCCTTTCTAATTCTTTCAAACAGAGAAAGAAAGAAAGAAAGAAAGAAAGAAAGAAAGAAAGAAAGAAAGAAAGAAAGAAAGAAAGAAAGGAAGGAGGGGAGTAAGAAGGAAGGGAGGAGGAAAGAAGAGAGAAAGAAGGAAGGAAGGAAAGAAAGAAAGACAGGAAGAAAGAAAGAAAGAAGGAAAGAAGGAAGGAAAGAAAGAAAAAGAAAGAAAGAAAGAAAGAAAGAAAGAAAGAAAGAAAGAAAGAAAGAAAGAAAGAAAACAAAGAGAGAAAGAAAGAAAGAAAGAAAGAAAGAAAGAAAGAAAGAAAGAAAGAAAGAAAGAAAGAACCATGTAAACTTGATTCTGGATGACAGAATCCTCTTTAGAGGTTCTCAGGTTTACAATCACAAAGATACCCAGGGAAAAGGCCGCTCACATTCTTGAAATAATCTAGATCCGATTCTGAGACAAGAGAGATAACTGGGAAGGCACTTGACTCCGAGAAAGATGGGGAAGCCAGCCAAGTCAGCAGATAGGATCAGGAGGTCCAGGCTTTCCCTCTCCCAGGGGGCTCCTGCACAGAATGAAGGCCAAACTTTCCAAAGGGTAAAAATAAAGGCTTGGAATTCGAAGCCCTGAGATGGTTACATGTTTCAGAGAATAAGGACCCAAGGCTTCAGATGTTCTTTGGAGACCTGCCTTTGGAAGTTAGTAGGGACACTCAGGCTGGGAATTTCTAGAAACAAGAGGTCTTCTTGGAATTGCTGCCATATCCTCAAAAGTAAGCCCAGCTAAGGCTTTAAGGACCCTTAGGGTGAGAAGATGGTAGCATCATAGACTGAGAACTGGGAGAGAACCTGAGAATTCATCTAGTCCAAAGCCCTCATTTGATACATGAGGAAACTGCTACTTACAGAATGACTTGGCCGAGATGATAAAATGTCAGAGATAGGATTGAAACCCAGTCCCTCAGAGCCCACACCCAAAGCTCCTTCCATCATGCCAAGCTCAAGGATTTCTCTGAAACCACCACTCTTAATCTTTATTCTTTTGGTCTAGTCAGTGCTTAGCACAGTCCCTGCCACTTAGTAAATGCTTAATAATTATTTGCTGATTCACTGATTGGGATTCCTAAATGCCTTTGAGGCTTGGTTCAAAAGCCACCTCCTATAAGAGACCCAGGCAGTTAGGTAGCACAGTGGATAGAACGCTGGACCTAGAGTCAGGAAGATCTGAGTTCAAATCCAGTCTCAGACACTTACTAGCAATGTGAGCCTGGGTAAGTCACTTCAGTCTGTTCGCCTCAGTTTCCTCATTTGTAAAATAGACTGAAGAAGGAAACGGCAAACCACTTCAGTATCTTTGCCAAGAAAACCCCAAACAGAGTCACAAAGAGTCAAACATGACCGAACAACAACACAAGAGGCCTCCAACTCCTAGCTGTGGTTGCTCTCTACCATGTTCTCTAATTATGGTATATTTATTTGATATTCACTTACATTTGTTTCCCTGAATGAATTAAACATTCAAGGAGGTAAGGTGGGCCGAGCCTGGACTGGAGGATGGTAGGAAGCCAGTCTCTGATTAGAAAAACTGTACATAATTGCCTTGCGGCTAAAGTAGAGTTGACCCCATGGTCTTCAAGGCTGGGCCAGCAGAGAATACAGCTCCTACCAAGCTGATGATGCATCCTGTATGGATGAGAGAATGAGCTGAGTGTCTGTCCTGCTAAGAACCATCCAAGTTTGAATAGCACTGACCTCCCAGGGCTGTTGTAAGGCTCAAATACAAAAATAGTTGTAAAGTCCTTAGCACAAGGTCTGGCGGACAGTAAGTGTTATATAAATGGTTGTTGTTGGTGGTGGTGCTCATCACCTCATTGGCCAAAGGATTATGGATTTTTCAGCCACTCCGAGGATTGGGGAACATAACCCAGATGACACTCCTTATCCCCCCTGTCCCATCCAGCTCAAAAACTGACCTTATAGTCTGTTCAGACTGTTATCAACAGGAGAGGAGATTAGATCAGCATCTACAAAATGCTATCTTCTTTTTTCCATATTTCATCAAATAAATTTATTTATTGAGCTACATAAGCACAAGGATAGATACCATATCCCTTGAAAAAATCTGCACCAAACTAAAATACAACAAATAGTTAACTGTCTTCTTAATTACCCTACATCATAATGACTGCTTCTCTTCTCTTCTCTTCTCTTCTCTTCTCTTCTCTTCTCTTCTCTTCTCTTCTCTTCTCTTCTCTTCTCTTCTCTTCCTCTTTCCCTCTTTTCATCTCTCTGTCTGTCTTTCTGTCTCTCCCTTTGATAAATAGAATGATTTTACATATATATTTGTGTCTAATAGTAGCCATATCTAGGGTGGGAGGGAGAAGGGAAGAAAAAAAGGAAAAAAAGTTATACGATAACTTTATTATATATTTAAAAGGAATAGCAAATTGTACATAATAGATTTGAAGTTTCCTGTTCAATAATCTTTTTTAAAAATCAACAAAGTTGTGGAAATGCTTGTTTTATTTCATAAATTAAACTGAACTTTAAAATCTGTGCTCTGTTGTCAGAAGTAGGGAGAGGGAAAAGGGGAGAGGGAGATCAAAGGAGGAGAGAGAGAGGGAGGGAAAGAGAGGGGGGGGGAGAGAGAGAGAGAGAGAGAGAGAGAGAGAGAGAGAGAGAGAGAGAGAGAGAGAGAGAGAGAGAGAAGAGAGAAAAAAAAGATGGAGAATGATATCTCCTTAAAAGTACAGAAGTACTAGAGGGTCACTTAAATTTTTTAAGAAGAAAACCAATGCTCAAAAAGGTGTTGATTGTTTTGTTTGGTTCCCCACCTCCCTTAACAATTACAGGTTTTCTCCTTCTCCATCTTAGAATCAGAGCCACCCTGGGAGATGCCTTGTAGTCTCTTCACCTTTGGCTAAGTGACCAAAGACTAACCCCCAGTGAAACGAGCACAATGGACCTCTTGCTTAGAGTGTCGAGTCCAGCAGAAAAGTTCCCGTCACCCAGTTGGAGGCTGGGGATTTTCGTGAGTCCAGGACCCCAACCTTTTCAAAGCAGTGCTCAGAAATTTGGCCATGTGGCTCTCATCATTGCAGGGGAGGGGGAGGGGGAGTATTGGGAGAAGGGCTCATTTTCTATATTCTCTGCCACACAAAGAAAGATTGGTGTTAATTGGATATCACGGGGCGGGGGAGTTGCTGACTTTCTCTGGCTAAAAAATTTTTAAAAATGCTATAAAAATACTAGTATTTGGGCTAACTGAAGAAGGCTGCAGCATTTTAGGAGACACCCGGTTTTGAATCTTGCCTCTCTGACAGTTACTAGAGGTGACCTCCTCCGAGAAGTCATTTTATCTCTCTGAAATTCATTCCTACTTGAAAAAATGGAGCTAATTCTTGATACTTCTCTCTTGGGGTTCCTGTGAGGCCCAAATGAGGTGCTGTATGTAAAGTGGATAGAGCACTGGATCTGGAGTCAGGAAGACTTACCTTCCTGAGTTCAAATCCAATTTCAGATACTTCCTAGCTGTGTGACCATGGGCAATTGACTTAACCCTGTTTGCCTCAGTTTCCTCATCTGTAAAATGAGTTGGAGAAGGAAATGGCAAACCACTCCTGTATCTTTGTCCCAAATAAGGTCATGAAGATTCTGAAAAAACTGAACAACAATGTAAATATTACAAAGCTATGTAGCAATCACTGTGGACAGTGGGTTAGTTCTGTGACTTTAACAGTTAACTTTATCATTTTTGTGTAACTTTATTATTCAAGTATACAGTTTCCCCGTTATTATTCTCTATTGATTGGCTCTTCAGCTCCATGTCACCAGTTAATAGCAATTAGCTTTTCCAAGGGATATGTATTATAGAAAATAGAGCAAGGACAGAACTATAAACAGTGACTTTGGGCATAGTAGTTTGGTCCCTAGGGAAAGTGCCTTACATTTCACATGGTTTTTCTATAACCTTGGTCCCTCCAAGTTCACCACCAAATGCAGCATAGTTGCTAGATGATTCTGAGGCTCAGCTACGACTGGGCTGGATCCCAGAGGTCCTTCCTTGAAATCTCCATGCTGGACTGGCTGGCTGCAAAAGGGACTGGACTTCCCAGGAGCTCACTCTCCTGACCTCTTGAAGCTCCCAGGGTCACGGCCACCTCTAATCTCATCCACCTAAAACAGAGAAGAATGAATATAAAACAGAGGAACATTTTCACAGGCTATGGGGTCAGACCTTGATGAGCAGGGCCCATAGAGGCTTCCATGACATCATTGCCTCACCTGACTGCTAGTAATCTGGAAAAACAAACCAAAGGCCTGATTCTGGCTGACTAGTATCTTTTGAATGTGCGTAGGTTCTGGCTATGCACCAATCAACAGTCTGCCTCTTCATCACAAGGTTAGCTCAGCAGAACTTGTTGTGGAATATTTCTGTATGCTCCCAAGAGGGGAGAATGGCCCTTCCCCCACCTCTCCCTGCTTTTCTAGAGGCAGAATCTCTGCCTTGTTCTATGGGGGGGGGGCTGTATCAGGACTATCCCTATTAAGACTACATAGATGCCACCTATTATTATTCCTTCTTTTCCTCCAGAGAATTCATAATGATATTCCAAGATAAATGATTATTCTTAATCCAGTTTGCAAGTGAATAAGAGATAAAAGTCATAGCAAAATGATGACCTTACCGAACAGGGAATATCTGAGCTCCAAGGGCCCTTAGAACAAAAGGTCAGAGTTGCAGTGGGAGGTGGAGGTGGGTGCTTAGAACAGAGAATGTCAGAGTTAGAAGGGCCCTTAGAACAGGGAATGTCAGAATGGGGAGGGCCCTCAGAACAGGGAATGTCAGAATGGGAAAGAACCTTAGAACAGGGAATGTCAGAGTTGGGAGGGCCCTTAGAACAGGGAATGTCAGAGCTGAGGGCCCTTAGAACAGGGAATGTCAGAGCTGGGGGCCCTTAGAACAGGGAATGTCAGAATGGGGAGGGCCCTTAGAACAGGGAATATCAGAATGGGGAGGACCTTTAGAACAGGGAGTGTCAGAGCTGGGACAGGTCTTAGAAATCACCTAGTTCAACTCTCTTACTTTAAAAAAAGGACCAAATTGATTCCAGTGCAAAAAAAGACTTTGAAAATATCCCATTCAATCAATCAGTGAACATTTATTAAGTGCTTACTATGTTCAAGGGACTGTATTAAAGAGTCAGGAACTAGAACCTAGGTTTCTAGAAACACACTCTAGCTTTCTTTTTACCAGCCTATTTAGCTAAGCTCTTATCTATGGTTATTACTGAATCAATTCCACTGAAGAGGCATGGTTAGACAGTAGCATATCAGAAAAAGACCCTGAAATTTTAGGAGACTGCCAACTCATTATGACCCCCTCTCAAGAAAAGCTAATGTGACCTTGACCCGCATTAAGACAGACAGAGCCTTTAGAAATAGGATGAAATTCATATAATTCTCTGTGCTTCCCAAGCTTCATCTCCATTATTATTATTTTGAGTTTCTCAGTTTAAGGACATTGATAAACAAGAGACTGTCCAAAGTAGGGCTGTCAAGGTGGTGGAGGGCACTGAGTCCTTGTCCTTATTATCTATCAGTGACTGGCACACAGTAGGCACTTAATAAATGCTAGCTGACTGACCAAATTGGAGGTATTTACCCCGGAGAAGAAGAAACTTGCTAGAGACATGGTTGTTGTTGTTCATTCCTTTTCAGTCATGTCTGATTCTTTGTTACCCTGTTTGGGATTTTCTTGACAAAGGTACTGGAGCAGTTTGTCATTTCCTTCTCTGGCTCATTTTACAGATGAGGAAACTGAGGCAAATGGGGTTAAGTGACTTGCCCAGGGTCATACAATTAGTGTCTGAGGCCAGATTTGGACTCAGAAAGATGAGTCTTCCTGACCCCAGGCTAGGAAAGCTATCCACTATCCTAGCTGCCCTCAGGGAGACATGATAGCAACCTTCAAACACTGAAGGACTAGCATTATGAGAGGGATCAGAATTATTTTGTTTGACCCCAAAGGGCAGATCCAGGAGCAAGAGGTAGGGGAAATCAGGGAGATTAATGTCAGTAAAAAGCTTCCTAACAATTCTTGCTATTCCACAGTGGAAGGGGCCATCTCTGGAGGCAGTAGATTCTCCGTTACTAGAGCCCAATCAGACAGCCCTTAGATAGCCACTAGGGAATATGGTAGAAAGGATTCCTCTTTAGGGAAGAGTTGGACTAGGGGGCCATTAAGCTCTCTTCCAACTCTGAAATTCTATATTTCCTATTTTCAGATGTTCCTCTTTTTACATACTTGTTGTATTTGAAAAGTTACATATGCAATGTATTTTTGAAAGCCAGACTCCTGTTTTAAATTTACCAAGGGAAGCTCCCTATTTAATGAAACCCTTCAATGAACTCTCTTACAAAGAGGAAAATACTTTGGTCATGGCATAGCCCAGTGCCCCGAGTTTAGGACTTATAGAGACCAGGTTCAAACTTCGGGGCAACCCTCCCCCACCAATCGTTCTTTGGCTGGTTTTTTCCTTAGCCAGAGTTCACTCTTAACAAATTACATCCAGTTCTTCATAGATGTGGATAAAAGCATCCCCAGGTCCCATGTAAGCACTGGAGATAGCAAGGCATCTTAGGCACAGGACAGCCTTGAATCCACCTCACATAAAATTAACAAAATAGCATGCTGACTTCTGTATGAATCCTTTCACAATCTCTCAGCTGCTGTTATTTCACTCTCTTCCTCCAATTGAATTGTGAGTGATGTCTCTATGTACACATGTGTATAAATGTGTATACCGCATATAGGTGTGTGTACACATATTGTGTATGTATATACACATATACATGTTGTCTCCCCTCAGTAGATTGTAAGTTCTTTGAGGGCACATAATGACAGATTGTTTCATTTTCCTATTTGCATCTACTACAAGGTATGCATTTAATACAGGTTTGTTGATCGATTGATAAAGGACTCCTGGTAGCCTATAAACAATTCTCCTCCCTCTCCAGTGAATTCCACTTTTCCCTCAGGACCTCAAACAATCCCCCAGACTCACAGTGCCACCCTGTGGTTTAGTGAACCCTTAGAAGGGAAATGAGCCTGTGCTTGTCACAGATGCTGCTCCCTGACATTCTGGTGAGCTTCACTTTCAGCCTACGGGTGCATAACAGAGCTCCAGCTTTGTGGAACTAACCCCAAAGTCCTAGATTCCCTTCAGAAAGAAAATAAACTTGGAGTTTCTGTTCCCCTCCTAATTATAGCATTAATAGTATTATTAGTATAAGTAATATTATAATTAATATTCCATATGTATATTAATATAATTCATAATATTATACAATACTAATACAATAGTATAGTTCTAGTATTAATTCTGATTTTATCATTCCAATCTCCTTTCCACGGGACTGAAACTATTCCAGTAAGTCATAGAAGGCAAGGAGGGTCAAATCCAAGTATTTTCCTTGCCCATATATAATGGCTCATTCTCTTGCTACTCTTCCAGTTCCAGAGACACATGAGGGATCCTCTATTCTCAAGAGGCTGGTGCTATCCATCTTCCCTAGGAAGCTCAGTCTGGCACGTCTTTTTCCAAGAAGCTAGCAATGTCCAGGTCCTTCCCTCTCCACCTCTAAAAGGCTGAATCTTAGAACTCACAAACTGGGGATTACTGCAGAGACCATCTCAAGGTTGGGGCTGCCTACAAACCTCTCTGTTCTCTCTCTAAAAGCCTGGATCTCCAAATTCTGTAGGAACTTGACATTGTCTAAGAAATCTTTTATCTCTGAGGCTGGGGCTCAGGAAATCCCACCACTCCATCACATGGTTTTCTCCTCCAGAGTCCACATAGCTGAAAGCTTCTGTCATCATAGATTTGTGCCTAGATTCAAATACTTGGGGTATATAGATGTATAGGCACATACATGTATGCACATATGCAACATGTGTATGCACACATGTGTATGTGCATATACATACATACATGGAGAGCTAACATGCTTATATATCAGAAGTATCAAACATATAGCCAGTGGGGCTGCATGCCACCCACAGCCCTCCTGAGTGTAGTCTGAAGCAGACTGAAATAAAATTGGGAAATATTTGACAAAATAAATAAAAATACAATAAAACATAAATAATGTTATATATAACATTTGTTTATACAAAAACATTTGTTTATACAGAACATAAATATATATATTACAATATATAGTTTTCTAATCCATTACACTCTCACAGGGATCCTTATGTACAGTGTGGTGGCCCCTGTTTGTGTTTTTCAACACCACTGTTCAACAGAAATCCTTTCCCAATCCCCTAACTGCTGCTGCCTAATATTTTCCCCTACCTTCAAAATTCTCTTTCATTTGTGTACGAAATCTCTCCAAGAATAAGGTTGGCTCTTGCTCACCATTCTTGAGGAATTCTGAGAGAGTGTCTTTCACTAATGACAACAGCCTAAGATCCCATTCTGGTATATTCTTTCTAATATCAATCACCCGTGACTATCACCTCAAAATCATTTAATCAATTAACATCAGTTGATTTTTACAAAAAGGGTGAAGAAAAGAAGACATAGCAAAAACAGAAGAACACACCTTTCCCCCCAATATCCAGTGACACACTCTTCCCACATCAGCTTGGTCCTTGGGAAGAGTGGGTGCAACCTTAAAGCAGTCAGTCAACAAGCATTTATTAAGTACTTACTATATGCCAGGGGCTTTGTTAGGTGCTCGGAAAAACAAGCAAAAAGCAAGTATCTGCCCTCAAGGAGTTTATATTCTAATGGTGAAGACAGCACAAAAAAGGCAATTGAAAAGGGGGGAGAGGAGAAGGTAACTGGTGTGGGAGATATGATGGGAAAATCCAGAGGAGTGCAGGGTAGTGGAAAATGAAAAGATTACTGGCCAGAACAGCCTTCTTAATACAGGTTAAAGAAAGCAGAAGCCAATAAGAAGGAGGGGCTCCAGACACAGAGGTTACTCCCAAGGTATGAGTTCCAGGGCAGGCTAAAGTGATCTTCCAGGATAAAGATAATACTGGGGCATGATGGAGAAGTCAAGAGGAAGGAGTGCAGGAGGGGGAAAAAGGCAATTGATATAAAGCATTTATTCTCCCAAGCTCACTTCAGAATGCAGAGTGGACAAGTATCTGGAATATTGGTTGCTGGGTCAATCCCTGCTGGGCTGGTTCCCATTCACTCCTCCTCCTTCACGGCTGTGCAGGTGGATTGTGTTTAGGTGGCCAAAATTCTGACTAGGGCTCCTGCCCCTGGACATTTGCTCCTCTGATACATCAAAGCTGTGGCAAGGTGGTAGTTACCTCTAATACTCCTTTACCAAAGAGCAGATAAAAAAACAGAGGTGAAGAAGAAAGGCAGCACAGATTTTCAAGCCTCTGTTATTTGCCTCTTTGGGGTGTGTTCTTTCCTTCTCAGGTGAAGGGGAATCAGGATGGGCTGTGATCTTGTAACCTTTGAAAGGTTAGGTAAGCAAGCCAACAGAGATCTGGAAGCTGGAGTCCATGTCAGATCTGGCAGACAGCTGGAGGGGTAAATGACTGCATGGTCTGCTTGACTCAGCATAGAAGTGTATCAAAGGCAGTCCAGAGGGAGGGGGCACAGCTTATTGACTCATCCACCAGTGTGGCATCCTTCTGAAGTGAAGAGGGGAGAGGGAGAGCAAGGTGAGTATACTTTGTAGCAGCTGCTTTCAGATTGAGCCCACTCTCTCCTAGCACTTGGTACAGTGCCTGGCATATAGCAGGCACTTAATAAATGTTGATTGATTGACTGAATTTGACTATCTTGTAATTCCACACTTTTATAATTTGGGTTTTCTTTAAGTAACTCTCTAATGGAAATGCTGTACTCATAGAGAAAAGACATTAAAAGGTCATCTCGTCCAATCTCATGAGCAATTCCCCTCCATAACATGCCCCTAAATTAATCATTCATTCTTTTTACAGAGGAGGAGATGTAACTTGTCCAAGGTCACACATCAATTCAGTGTCAGAGTCTGGTCTAAAACTTGGTGTCTTAATTCCTTAGCACTCTTCCACCCACTATGGAGTCTTGCCAAAACAGAGAGAGGAAAAGAGAGACGGGGAGGGAGAGGGGGACAGAGAGAGAGTAGATAGATGGGATGGTTAGATAGATGGATAGATAGGCAGATAAATGATAGAGTAGGTGGATAGATAGAGTGGATAATACGTACAGTAGATAAAGTAGATAGATAGATAGATAGATAGAGAAGATGGATGGATGGATGGATGGATGGATGGATGGATGGACGGACAGACATAGACAGATGGACGGACAGACACAGATGGATGGACGGATAGATTGATCGATTGATGGATAGATAAAAATACTTCTCAGGAGAGGGTCCTGAAATTTCAAGGTTTGACAAGATCCCATTTCTGCCCACCCCCACCCCCAACTCCCTTAGAACACCAGAAGCCAAGAAGGGAAATGAGCCAGTCTTGACTTCCTGGAAGGAGTGAAACTGACATCCCAGCTTGGTGACCCTGAGGTCTACACAAGGAGAGTTGTGGTTTAAGCCTGAAAATAAACAAATCTTCCCCAGGACAAGGTCTCCGGCAGGGCTAATTGTCCCAGGGCAAAGGGGGAGGGGCAGTGCAAGAGACTTCTCAGCTGTTTGTTTTCCTGGGAAACCTCAGTGTCTCCTGCCCTGGGCTTCCACACCAGCCTCCCAGACCGTGGTGGGGGTGTTCTCTGTAAGAGGAGACACCCTAGGAGAGTTTGAACAAATAAACCGTTATCCTTTGGTGAGCGTGAGTATGCTTCCTTTCCAGGGGGAAGAGAGCAGACGGGCCGGGTGTAAATGGAGACGTCTCCCCGGTGTGGCGAGCTTGGCTTGTAGGGAAGAAAGCAAGGAACTCAGCCAAAGTCCATAGCCGGGACCAGAGCAGAAAAGGTCCTGCTCGTGAGCTCAGGTTTGTTGTGGGAGAAATGGGGGGGTGGGGGAGGCGGGGAGGAGCCCGCCACAGAATTCTTGGAAGAGCTCTTTAGACAGAGAAGGGAGGGTCAGGCTCGCTACTGCTACCGCTGCTGCTGCCACTACCACCATGTTTTTAGCGAACTTTAAAGTTGCAACGTACTTCACACACATCATTCCCGACTGAGGCTTAGGGAGGTTCAATGGCTTGACCAAGTTCAGACAGCTTATATACCTTTAAGGTAGGATTTGAATCCAGGTTTTCTTGACTCCAGACTTGATATTCTTCCCACATACATTATTTTCCTTAAGTCTCATGATGACCTTGTGAGATAGATGGTTTTACTATCTCCATTTTACCGATGTGGAAACTGAGGATCAGAGAAGTCAAATGACCAACCCAGGGTCACGTAACTAGTCAGTGTTAGAGGCAGCCTTTGAGACCAAGTGTTCTGTACTGAAATCCAACATTCCATCCATTACTCTATATCATATTGTTTCCCCCTATAGAGTAAAGAGACATCGTTTTGGGGTGCTAGAATTAGGATCAATCTCCCCACCCCGTCCCAAATTTCCCCCCAGGGTCTGTAATCTTCATAAAACTACTTCCTTGGAGGCCCCTATAAAGCCATATAGTGTGCCAAAAGGCAGCCATGGGGTCTTGGTAAGATCTCTGACTTTAGGAGCAGGAGACCTGGGTTCCTGCTCCAACTCTGTGACTCTGGCCAAACCACTTGCCCTCTCTGAGCTTTGGTTTTCTCATCTCTAGAAGGGGAATGATAATAAGTAAACTAGAAGGTTATTGTAAAACATTGTAAACTCTCTCTCTCTCTCTCTCTCTCTCTCTCTCTCTCTCTCTCTGTCTTTCTGTGTCTCTGTCTCTGTGTCTCTGTTTCCCTCTCTCCCTCTCTCTCTCTCTGTGTCTGTCTTTCTCCCTCTAATTATTGCTATATTTTGTTTTTTGCATCACCTTCATTTCCAAATATATTCTTCCTCCATCATTCCCCAGAAAACCAAAGAAAACCAAAGAAAATTAGAGTAAAAAGCCATTTTGGACACATATATTAAGGCATATTCCAAGATATTTTCCTTCACTAAAAATAAGTCCCATTGCACCATCAATAAAACGAGAGAGAGAGAGAGAGAGAGAGAGAGAGAGAGAGAGAGAGAGGGAGAGAGAGAGAGAAACATTGTTTGGGCCCAGTGGTTCCAGAAAACTGGGTTTTAGTCCTGGTTCTGTCACTAACTGTGTGTATTTGAGTGAGTCACTTCCCATCCCTCTTCTGAGCCTCAGTTTCCTCTATGTACAAAATGGATGTATGGATGTGAGGGCTACTCTCAATAATTTCTGAAGATCTCTCCTTTTCAGCTCTAACCTTCAAAACCATTAGACTTGTATAAAAAATGGATTCTTCTCTTCCATTGGCTTCCATTGGCAACCTAGGAAGAAAACACAATTAAAGGAGAGACACTAATTAAGTCACGGAATGTGGGCATTGATCTCCCACCTATCAGACTGGCTAAAATGATAGAAGGAGAAAAAACAAATATTGGAAAAGATGAGGAAAAAATGGGACATTAATACACCTCGATGGAACTGCAAACTGATCCCACCATTTTGGAGAATAATCTGGAATTATGCCCAAAGGGTTATAAAGCTATGTATACCCTTTGACCCAGCAATACTACCATTAGGTAATCAGGGAAAAGAAAAAGAATCCGTAAGTTCTAAAATATGTATAGCAGCTATTTTGTGGTGCTGAAAGACTTGAAATTGAGGGGATGCCCATCAGTTGGGGAATGGCTGAATAAGTTGTGGAATATGGTTGTGATGGAATATGATTGTGCTGTGAGAAATGAGGAGCTAGTTGATTTCAGGGGGAAAAAGCCATGGAAAGACTTGCATGAATTTATGAAAAGTGAGCAGAACCATGAGAATGTTGTGTATGTGGCAAAAGAAATATTATTTGAAGAGTAATTGTGAACAACCAAGTTATTCTGAGTACTATAGATACTCAAATCAGCTCTAAAGGACCTACGAAGGAAGGTGACTATCCACCTCCAGAGGAAAAACAACTGATAAATAAAAGTGTACATGGTATGGTTATACATATAATTTACAAATCTCCACCAAATGGTTGCCTTCTCTAGTGCAAGGTGGGGAGGAGGGAGACAGTTTGGAACTTAAAAAGTAACCAAAAAAATGAGAGAGAAAAAGAAAATGCGGGCACTGTCAACATGAGGAAAAGACTGAATTGCTCTAAACAGCATGGAGGATGTTATTGGTGAATTGGGAGGGTACATGGGGGTCAACCCTCGAGCTGAGAAGCAGCATGATGTGTAAGTGTTGGATGTGGTATCATGAAAATCTGGGTCTTAATTCCATCACCATACTGTGTGGCCCTGGACATCTCCCTTCAACTTTCTAAGTCTCAACTCCCTCACTTGAAAATAGGGAATATAGTTTCTCTAGTGCCTTCCTTATGGAGCTGTTGTGAGGCTCAAATAAGAATTTATGTAAAATACTTTGAAAATTGTAGAGTGCTATGTACATGTTAGTTATTATCCTTGGTAATATACCCTAGCAGATGGGTTGTCCCTTGGGCCCCTGTTCCCTGTGCAAAATTCCAATATCACACTTGTAAGTGAGACCAGTGGTAGAGGGGTTGGGGTGGGCCAGACAGAGAAGGAGGTGGCTGGCTACTCAACTTTCCATGGGAGAGTTTGCTTTGGGGTTGGTTTATGGGATAGCTCTGTGGTCATGAATGTTTGGTTCCATCAGGGTCTTATTCGTCCTCACAATCCTTGGGGGGACATTTCTAAGGCCCTAGGGACAAGAGCTGAGTTGACTTTGCCAGGTTGGAGTTCTTGAACTGATATATTAAATCTGATTCATATTCAAAAAAACTTGAGTTCAACTCCCCCTACCTTATAAAATATGACTTATAAAATCTTTACAGGCCCCATTTCTCCAAGGACCTCATTCTGAAGCTCAGTGCACAGAAAGTGTTGGTTTTACTGCAGGGCAGTGAAGGCGGTGGGGGTTGGGGGAGGGAGTGCACCCAGGAGTCAAATGATCCAGCCTCGGATTTTGACTTGTGAATGGACCACACAGCCTGGGCCGGGTGGTTGGAAGGGCAAGGGATGGATTTCCATGCAAGGTAAACAGACTAGGAGATGAACACAGGGCCCTTCTCTCTTACTTAGAAGGAGAAAGGACTGCTGAATCTGCCTCTGCAGGGTTACTCATATGTATATGGATACAAGCATGAGGTGATGGGGGCAAAACAAGACTGCCTGCTCTCTGGGCTTTTTTTCTCTGAAGTGAGTGATAGACACAGCAGTGGCCTTGGCCCTGGTTGCTTGGAGACAGACCTAGCCAGCTCTGGGGAGATAAGTGGTGAGGTAGTGTTTTGATTTGTTTCCTACTCCGTAGGATAGATGGATGGATGGATGGATAGATAGATAGATAGATAGATGGATGGATGGATGGATAGATAGATAGATAGATGGATGGATGGATAGAAAGATGGATAAAAAGGTGGATGGAGGGATGGATGGATAGATGGATAGATAGATAGATAGATAGATAATAGTACATTTATTAAGCTTTTATGTTTAAGTCACTATGGTAAGTGTTGGTTGTATAAATATAAAAAAGCAAGACAGTCTATGGCCTCAAGGACTTTATGTTCTAATGAGAGAGAGGTAACATGTAAAAGGGATCTGGAAAAAAAAGAGGATACTCCCATAGGGGCAAGGCCATTGATGAGGTGATGGAGAAATCTGGAGATTGAAGAATGGATCTGGGAATTAATTAAGTATGGTATCATGAGATGGTGGTCCAGGCCAGGGATTCACCTGTTCCTTGAACATAGTTGGTGCTTACTAAACTGTGTGTTGGATTTAAATGAATTCCCAGGAAAGCATCACCTAGAAATTTCATAAAAGGCTTATCTCGGGAGTCACTATTATTGCTTTTTATTTTCTCAGCACCACTGGTCTGTTTAGTTGAACAGATATTCTTACTGACTTGGGGGCAAAAGACACTGACTCCTTTGAAGGAGCTGATGGGCTAAAGCAGTAGTAGGACAGCAATTAAGAGAGCCCCTCATGACATCTCTTAATTTTCTATCTCTCAACGTTCTAATTGGATTAAATGGCCCTAGACCAGCACCCTTAAATGAGCCAGATGATGGACTGCCTGACTCTCCAGAATTCCCCACCTCCCCATCAACAACTTTCTCACCCTAAAGATGCCTCCACCCTGTGTTTCTCTCTTCTTGTCTTGGACCACCATTTCATGAGTCTCTGAGGACATGCTCATTTCACTCATGGCTCCACTACTCATTCTCCAGACTACTTCAGCAGCAACTTTCTCACACTTCAATCTTCTGTTCTTATTGGTGAATCCCTGGACTGGACCACCATCTCATGATACAATACTTACTTAATGCCCAGCTCCATTCTTCAATCTCCAGATTTCTCCATCACTTCATCAGTGGCCTTGCCCCTATAGGAGTATCCTCTTCTTTTTCCAGATCCCTTTTACATGTTACCTCTTTCTCATTAGATGCAAGAAAGTGAGGAAAAAAAAAACAGAAATCAAAGTGTCCCTGCCTTCAGGGTACTTACAAGGAAGCAGAAAATATATACAGGATAAATTGAAGGAGATAAAACATATAAAAAGATACAGAGAAAAGCAGTTTATGGAAAGTAATACAAAGTATTTTCAATTGGGAGAGGGAACTAAGGATTAGGGGATGATCAGGTCCCACTTAAGAGAATAAGAGATGGTCTCTGGGCTGTGCTTTTGAAGGAAGCTGGAGATTCTAAGAAGCAGAAGCAGAAGGAGGACTCTAGATGTGGGGAATCACCCTCACAAAGTCACAGAGATGAAGAGAAGCCACTTTCTCCCTTTGGAACTCAGTTAACTGAATTATAAAATAAGAGGTTTAATCTAGATGATTAAGTTCCAGAACCACAATTTAATAATTCTCTAATATTTCACATTTTAGATAGCTTTCAATTAACTTCTTTGTGGCTTATCCATTGATAACTTCCCTCCTCATTGGGTACAAACTTCCCTGTACCCCAGCACTCTCTTGATAAATTCTTTCTACTGTCTAATCTTTGAATAATGGGTAGAATGGGTTTTGTATGGACCTCATGAAACTTGCTGAAACTATGTTGTTGGGCAGGCATTTTTGTCTAATGCAAAAGGCTCCAGATTTGAAGTTAAAGGACGTGGGCTTAAATCACAAATCTGTCACTTGATATCTTGTATGGCCTTGGGGAAATCACTTAACACTTCTCCCCTCATTTTGCTTTACAATGGTAAAGTGAAGGATTAATACTATATTATCTCTAAGGTCCTTTCTAACCAAGAGCATACCTACAATTGTTTAACAATCGGCTTTGGGGTGGGGGGGAGATAATGTATGCACGTCACATTTTTAACTTCAATCTGTTTGTTAACATTTCTCCACCATTTTCTTAAGTCTGGGCAACCAAGAAGACAATAAATCAAGCCTGGATTAGTAGTGTTTGCCAATTTCTGAGGTGTGAATGCTCACACTGAAATTTAACAATCAACTCCAGTATACTTCTGCTTCTAGCTCTAAATGAAGTCAGCACTCCTTCGAGCCTTAACTCAGGTGTCAAGTCACCTGTAGAAATGCTCCTTAATTCACTTAAGCTTTCTAAGACTTAACTTCCTTATCTGTAAAATTAGGATAACAGTAGTTCTCTTAATTACAGGATTATTGTGATAAGTAAATTGTAAATGTAAAAAAACATCCAATAGAAATGTGAGGTTTCAAAATAGTATATTATTATGTGCTAGGTTGTACCCTTAGTTCAAGGTATACAAAGATAAAATAAGACATACTCCATGCCCTCAGGAAGAGCATGCAAGGTAATGGAGGTGAAAAAGAAATGTTATGTACAGAAATAATAAGTATGACAGACAGGAGGGTGTGGTGAATTAAAAGACCTTAATATAGCCTTTAGAGATATCTATTCTAACCAATACCTGCCCAAGAATTCCTACCCCAAGCTACCTGAAAAAATGGTCCCTCAGACTTTACTTGGAGCTTCCAAAGAGGGAATACACAGAATCTCCCTATTCAGTTCATTCCACTTTCAGATAGTTCTAATTATTTGGATAGTTTACTGTTATTAAGCTTAGATTTGCCTCTTGGCAACTTCCACACATCTCTCTTGGTTCAGCAGAAATGCTCCTTTCTGGAGAGATTTCACCTATCAGTGATGCCATATTCAGAAGAGAACTCAATGAGGTTAATGCTTTGTAGGAATTGCTTTTATTTTGAGTTTACTTTCCCCAGGAGCTGAAGTGGCAAAAAGCATACTGTGCCCCAGTTTGAGGGAGAAATGTTTGTTCTTGGTGTATCTTCTCAGTCAGCACCCATTTGTAATAGATTATTGATGTTAGTTGGTTACATAATGCTGGGGCACTGATCACTGATATTAATTGACACTGGGAAGAACACACTGGGAACAGAGAGAGAGAGGGAGAGAGAAAAAAGAGAGAGAGGGAGAGGGAGGGGGATGGAGAGAGAAAGAGAGAGAAAGAGAGAGAGAGAGAGAGAGAGAGAGAGAGAGAGAGAGAGAGAGAGAGAGAGAGAGAGAGAGGAAGAATAATGTCCTATGTGCTAAGAACTGGGGATCTGAGAACAAGATGGTGGAACTTACATTCTAATAGCAGGAGACAGACCATGAAAAGGAAGCTGAAACAGTGGGTGATGAGTGCAAGGCAGCTAATGTGGAGGTGGAGCTGACTGAAGAATGAGCTGGAAGTGAAATTAGCAACCTGGCCAGATGTCCTCAAGACAGGGCAGTCCCAGGCAGGAACTCATCGATCAGTGAGCATGCCACAGTGTGGAGTCATTCTTAAGTGAGCAAGATGCTGGTGGGGTTCTGAGGGTGAAGCAGACTTCCAGAACCAGAGAGAGTTGGAAGTGAAGAACCAATAACGTTAGAATGCCACTCCAGTGTCTTAGGGGCATCACTAAAATCCCAAGGGGAAGAGATAGCTTGATTGGGAAGCCAACTCATCAGTGAGAGTGGAAGTTGGGATTAAGAGTTCCAGACTTTATAAAGGCTACACCAATGAGAAAACAGAAGTCTAGTGAAAGGAAGTGATTGGCCCAAAGCCACATGGATAGTAAATGGCATAGTCAAGATTCAAACCCATGCCCTTTGACTCCTAATCTAGTCTTATTTCCCCTGCACAATGAGCCTGCCATGTTCATCCATGTCCTTTATAGAATGTGGCTCCTAGAGCTAAGAATAACATTCGCCTCCCTCTTCGAGCCACATCAGACTTGGACGGTTATTCTTAAGAAACTTTTGCTTGTACAATGTGGAGGATCCTTGTTTGCAGGTAGAGTTGGATTACTTTGTATTATCTTTGTAAATACACATTTTGTATTTATTTGTGTATCCATGTTGTTTCCCTCAATAGAATATAAGCATCTTGAGGACAGGGACTGTTCATTTTTGCCTTGGACACTTCACCTGACACTTGTTTCTTTTCTTTTTTTCTTTTTTACTGGATTTGTGATTTCATTGGTATAGAGGAAGCTCCCTCTGGAAATAGAGCGTGGCATCTTTTCTCCAGGTCCTGGAGGGCTGCCTGAGAACACTCAGAGGTTAGAAGATTTACTCAAGGATCTTCAGGCATAATCTTAGAGGCAGGAGTTGATCTCGGATTTTTCTATCTTAGAGTAGTGATCTCAATCTATATTTCTTATCTGTAAAATGAGAGGATTAGTTCTCATATTACCTACCTCATTGGGTTGTTGTGAGGCTCAAATGAGAAAAAGATAAATGTCTATGCAAAGTTTTAAGCACTATCTAAAGTCAGTTATCATATCTGCAAACCATAATAATAACC
This sequence comes from Trichosurus vulpecula, assembly GCF_011100635.1. Classification (NCBI taxonomy): domain Eukaryota; kingdom Metazoa; phylum Chordata; class Mammalia; order Diprotodontia; family Phalangeridae; genus Trichosurus; species Trichosurus vulpecula. The sequence goes on from NC_050574.1 coordinate 29,576,885, forward strand.
TATCCCATCTCATTATTATCCTAGCCTAGCCTAGCCTAAGGGCAGCTAGCTGGTACAGTGGATAGAATGCCAAGGCTTGGATTCAGAAAGATTCAACTTTGTTAAGTTGATATTCACCCTCAGATACTCAGTAGCTGTGTGACCCTGGGCAAGTCATTTCACCTTGTTTGCCTCAGTTTCCTCATCTGTAAAATGAGCTGGAGAAGGAAATGGCAAATCACTCTAGTATCTCTCCCAAGAAAATCACCAAATGGGGTCACCAAGAGTTGGACACAACTGAAAATGACTGAAAGTAAAATCCTATCCCATCTGACCCCACCCAAATGCCTCTCCTCTCATCTCATTCTGACTCATCTCTTTCTCTTTTTTGAATCCCCGAATCAGTTTGTTGGCACTTCTTTGGGTGTATACACCTGAATCATGGCTGTTTGTGTGCATGCCACCTTCCCTACTAAGGGCAGCTGGGTGGAACAGTGGGTAGCTCTCTGGGTCTATGAAACTTCAAGCCAGTCACTTCCCTTCTCTGGGACTCAGTTTTCTTTTCTGTAAAATGACAGGATTAGATTAGAGGAGTTAAAGGTCCCTTCCATTGCTAAGTCTGAGATCCTCTGACAATCAATCCAAGTTGGGCTCTATGTTGGTTGTCTGACTGTGTGAGGAACCATGCAGAGGAGTTCATTCAGAAAAGCAAAATAAGAACTTGCCCACTGCCCTGGTGTTCTTAATCATGTTTGCATGGCTCTCACCGTAAACTGTTGCCTTCCAGAGCCCATGGGTTGTAGTTGCTGCCGATGGCCACCAGGTGGCGTCTGAATCTGAGTGTCACAACCCTTGAAACCTGGTAGACCATGATTTGATGGAGTATCCAAGTCTGAGGTCTGGGTCCCTGTGCCCGAGGCTTCCTGGACTCTCCAAGCACTATCCCTTTTCAGGCCTTGGTTCTGCCTTGTTCTGTCTCAGTTTTTTTTTTGCCTGCCTCCCCCTGCCCCCCCCTCCCCGCCCAGTGCCTGGACTCCCTTCTAGGTCTGAGGCTGGCTTAGAAGATTAGAGACAAGACACAAACTAGAAATAATAGCCTGGGGTGGGAGGTGGGGGATTAATTCAGTTAAAGAGGGACAGAAGTGGTGGTATCACCTCTAACTCAGGGAAGAATCCAACAGGGATACTGGGAGAGGTCAGTTTGGAGGACAGTTTGACCCAGAGGAGAGAGGAGAGGGGGGTGGCATCTCTTCTGGAGAAAATGGCCTTTGCTCTAATCAATTAATTATCTCAACAAGCATTTTTAAACCCTATAACATTCCAGGCACTGGATTGTATTGTGGCTATAAAAACAAAATGAGACAGTCCCTGCCCTCAAGGAGATTTTATTCTGTACCCCCCCAAGGGATGGGAAAAGGGGGGTCCTAAAAGAGGAGCCATAATGTGGATGGAACTCGGGGGCATCAGTTATGCTTAATTCCTGCCCCTAAAGACCTTATATTCTGCATCCCCCAAAGGATGAGAAAAGGGGGGGTCTTAAAAGAGGAGACATAATATGGATAGAACTGGGGGGCAGTTATGCTGAATGATCTTGGAGGATGGAAAGGTTGTGTGTGGACACAGTGGGTTTGATTGAGTGTTTAGGGAGCAAGTCTTTGGGTCCCTCTTACTGAGGCTTCCCCAAGTTCTCCGATATCAATCAGCCATCCTCCCTTCTCAAGCTTTGCGTTTGTTTGGTTTTTCATCCTGTGACCTCCAAGGACATCTAGGAGACCCTGGGCAAGTCACTTCACCCTGTCTGCCTCAGTTTCCTCATATGTAAAATGAGCTGGAGAAGGAAATGACAAAACACTCTAGTATCTTTGCCATATATTATTTTTCGGCCATGTCCTATTCTTAGTGACCTGTGGTCGTGAGAATGAAAAATGACTGAACAGAGTCTGGCCCCAAACTGTAGAACTAGCAGCATTGGACCAGAAGATGTAGACAAGCACGTTTTGGCTGGTGGGATGGAAGAACTTCAGGCCTGGTAGTGGGAGCATCTGCCTTCAAGGGGAGCAGGAGACCTTTCCCTGGCAGCCTTCAAGAAAGCAGAGCAGGGGTGGGGGTGGGGGTGGTAATCCAGAGAGCTCTGGGCTCAGAGTCGGAAAGACAAGAATTTAAATGCTATCCCTTTCCAGCTGTGAAATCCTGAGCGGGTCAACTCCCCTCTGAGCCTCTGTTTCCTCATCTGTTGAATAGAAATATTAAGAACTACGATAACCACCTCCCAGGTTTATGGTGTGGCTCAGAGGACATTAGGTGTGAAAAGCAGTTTGCAGACATGGCCAGGCCTGGAGTCAGGAAGAACTGAGTTCAAATCCAGCCTCAAACACTTACTAGCTGTGTATCCTTTGGCAAATCACTTAACACCTCTGCTTGCCTCAGTTTCCTTATGTGTAAAGTGGAGGTAATAATAGCACCTGCCTCCCAGGCTTAAGGATGAAAACAAGATAATATGTGTGAAGTGCTCAGCACAGTGTCTGGCACATAGTAAGCACTGTAAAAATTTTAGCTATATTATTATCATAATTATTATTTATATTTATTTAATTTATTTATTTATATTATTTAATTATTATTATTATTATTATATTATTCAAGTAAAAATTGAATGACCATGGGTCAGACAGGATGTCAGCAGTATCTCTGTTAAGGTCTGGCTTGGCCTAGCCAGCCCCTAAGTTTCCTTCCCACCCTGAGGTTCTGGCTTTGAATGTCTCCCTTTATCACCCTCTTTCCATTGTGCCACAAGTCACAGAAACAAATGAATTACTGGGATCTTATCCTCCCCCCACCTCCTGTTTTCCCATTTTCCTCAAGCAGACAGAGGAGAATGCAAGTTTTATTTTTTTCCTAACAATTCTTTTTGCTCAGCCAGCATAGAAATGTTTTTGAACATACAATTCAATTATTTATCCTTTTCCCATCTATCCGATGGAGGGGCGATGTAAAGGTTTCTATTCTGGAGAAAGCTTTTTGATGTTGAATTAATTTTTAAACTCTGCCATTTCCAAGGCCAGCTTCAGGTTTAAGGAAAAGAAAAGGAGAAAGAGAGAAAGAAAGAAAGGAAAAAAGAAAGAAGGAAAGAAGGAAAGAGAGAGAAAGAAAGAGAAGTAAAGAAAGAAAGAGAGAAAGAGAGAAAAAAAGGAAGGAGGGAGGGAAGGAAGGAAGGAAATAGGGAAGGAGGGAAGGAAGGAAGGATGGAAGGAAGGATGGAAGGAAGTAAAGAGAGAGAAAGAAAGAGAGGAAAATAAAGAAAGAAAGAAGAAAGAGAGAGAAAGAAAGAAAGAAAGAAAGAAAGAAAGAAAGAAAGAAAGAAAAAAGAAAGAAAGAAAGAAAAAAGAAAGAAAGAAAGGAAGGAAGGAAGGAAGGAAGGAAGGAAGGAAGGAAGGAAGGAAGGAAGGAAGGAAGGAAAGAAATTGGTCAAGCTATACTTAAGACTGGAAATTTCAGTTTCTCATTTTTCTTTCTTCTTTTCTTCTTCACTGATTGCTTTACTTCTGACTATAGATTTGGATGGTGGGCAGATTTGTGGGGAAGGATTCCAGGCCACCTGGGTGAGGGCCCTCCTTGGCCAAGAATGCCTGGGAACTACTATGGTGATCACAGCTAGTGAAGGGAATTATAGGAGTTATAGGAACTCACATGGGATTTTTCTGCCAAGGCAAAGAAAGACTTTTCCAGAATCATCACATTCATCCTTTCCAACAAAAATCCTAGATGGAAGAATCCAGGTGGTGGATATATCAGGTGAGGACAGACCAGCAAAGGCCAACCAACTTATGGGTGGGGAAATGGGCATGGTGACATGGACTTTCTGTCCCCAAATGACCTCTATATTTTTTTTTTTGTTCTCCGAGTGTGTGTGTGTGTGTGTGTGTGTGTGTGTGTGTGTGATCAGAGATTTAGAAAGGACCTTAGAGGCCATCAAGTTCAATCCTGTCTTTCTATAGATAGATAAACTGAGGCCTGAAGTATGGAAGGGGCTTGCACAAAGTCACACAAGTAGCAAGTAGGATCACAGAGTTATAGGTTTAGGGCTGGAAAGGACCTCAAAAGGCATTTTACAGATGAAGGAACTGAAACCCAGGAAGTGAGACGAATTGTTTAAGACAACATAGGTAGTTAATAAGAAAGCTAGCATTCAAACTCAGGTCTTCCTGGATCCAAATCTGGGGCTCTGTGCTGAATATGGGGCAGCCTGACTTCAAGAAGCACTTCTTACACTATCTGGGTGACCGTGGGCAAGTCCTTGGATCTCCCTATGCCTCAGCCTTCCGGTTTTAAATTTATTATATTATATATTTATTATAAATTTAAAAATTTATAAATGAAATTATATGAATCAAACGAGATAATGTAAAGAAAATGAATGGTGAATTCCTTAAAGTGCCGTGTGAACACCATCTTTAAAAAAAAAAAAATTAAATCACCCTTAGTTTTTAAGGTATCCCTACCTCCCAGAGAGCCATCTTTTATAACAAAGAATGCTGGGGGAAAAATGTGGCAAAACTAACCAATGCATCCTAAAGTCAGTCATTTACCCATAGTGTTATCTCCAAATCTCCTTCTATTTCCACAATGTCATGGAACGAGGAGGAGAACCCAGGAATCGGAGTTCCCGGATGAGTGCCGTGCCTCCTGAAGACCCGTCCTTTGGGGTCTCCGGAGACCACTGATGGATGTTGGGGAGATTCCGAGCCCCACAGGGGAGCGTGACCTCAGAGCCAAGCTTAGAAGCTGGCCGGCAGCTGTCCCATCCCCCACCTCGGCAGGGGAAAGCTGACATTCTTAAGCGTTTCAGCAGGACCATGAGGTCAGAAAAACTGTAAAAGCTCATTGGGACTGATGGCTGCAGCAGGCACAGACCTTTCTCATTACGGGACAGATAGAACCCTGTGAAATTAAACCACTAACAACATCATTTATTTCAGCAGCATCGACGCAAAGGGGCTTTACAATGGCATTTTATGGGCTACATGTGCGCTATAAATATTTCCATAAAAACATGCATTAAGATATAAAAGCGGGCCAAAAAATATCAAAAGTCAGAAGAGAACAAGGCGCCCGGTTAAGGCCCACATTATAGCTTCGGCTTAGACTAAGCCTTGGACCAGTTAAGAATAATGGCTCCGGGGCCGCAGCTGATGCCACTGCTGTCAGCAGCCCCCATGCGGACACCGGGGGAGCCCAGGGAAATAGCTGCTGTGCCGATGGAGTTACCCTTCTCTGCTTCTCTCTCACTTCACCCAGGGCAGAAAGAAGGAGACCACTGCCCTGCCCCCCCCCCCAACTCACCGGGTCCCAACCCTGGGGGTGGGCCGGTCCTGTGAGCTGCCAGACTGTGGTTGCAATCAAGGGGAAAATGTGTTCGCCCCCAGGCAGCAGCTCCAGTGCCAGGTATGCCATGGAACACACTTGGTTTAATACCAGAATTCATCCCAGGTGTGGAGCTTGCAGACCCACTCAGCCTCTCCTTTATTAGGGGTTCAACCTAAGGAAGTGGATACTTACTAGCGCTGTGACGCTGGGCAAGTGATCTCTTCTCTCTGGAAAATAAGAGGATGGGACCAGGTCCCTTCTAGCTCAAAATCGATGATTTTAGGAAATTATACTTTTAGTTGTGTGACTTTGGATAAGTCCCCTGTCTTCTTCTTCTACCAGTCTATTAGATCATCAATGCGTGGCTTTGCCCCTCCCCTTCCCCTGCCCCCAGCCCCCATCATACAGCTTATGTAAGAATTGAATGACATAATAGAGGGGAATTCATGGTCCTCCCCACTCCCCACCCCAAAGCACCCATGATTTCCTCCCCACTCCAAGTGTAAAAATTCCTTCCACCAATTAAAATAGGAAATGTCTGAGACTTAGTGGAAAAATCTTAGGGAATTGTCTGATGCTCATTAGAGGCAGGATCTGAACCAAGGGCTTCCTGACACCGGATACCTCTTAGGAAGATGTGAAAGCTCTTTGTAAAGAGAAAAGTACCGTATGATCTTTGTGGGACTCAGTTTCTTCAACTGTACATAAAACGAGGGGTTGGATTTGATCTCTTACAGCCCCCAACTCAAGATTCTATGATCTCCCCAATCTCCCAGGGTCAGGGTCAGGAAGAATGTAAATCTGAAAGGGATGACAGCTTTCATTTTGTTTCTTTCTCTCCAGCACCAAAAAAAAAAAAAACATACTTGGCATGTGTGTAGATGTATGCATGTATGTATGTGTACATGTTCACATGTATGTAGGTGTACACATATAACATATATTTACACACATGTCTATGCATATACACTCACACATATATGCACATATGTTGTACATACAAACATAATGTGTGCACATGCGTGTATGCATATGTTTACAACTTTATATTGGGGCAGACAGGTGGCACAGTGGAAAGAGATCCTACCTGGAATCAGGAAGACATGAGTTGAAATCCAGCCTCAGACACTAACTAGCTGTGTGATTCTGGACAAGTCACCTTTATTTGTTCTAGTTTCCTCATCTGTAAAAATGGGATAATAATATCACCTCCCTCCCAAGGTTGTTGTTAGGATCAAATGAAATAACATTTGTTAAGTGCTTAGCACAATGTCTAGTACATACTAAGTTCTCTATACATGTTAATTATTATTACATCATATCGACACTTATGAATACACAATGCATTCTCATACATATACATCATACATACATAATACATGTAAGGGAGTCTGGCCCCCTGATTTCATCGATTTCCACACTCCCAGCGTGGAAACTCCCTCTACCAACTTACAGTCTCAGATAGTTGCCTAGGGCCCTGGGAGAATACATGACTGATCCCACAGCTCCCAGATTGTATGTGTCACAGGTGGGATTTCAACCAAGGTCTTCATGACTCTGAGTCCAGTTCTTCATCCACTGTGATATCCTGCCTCTCTCCTGGCATATAGTAGGGGCTTGTTCAGTTGAGTTGGGCTAAACTGGGCTTTGTACACAGTGAGCCCTCAGCTGTTTGCTGGCAGACATATTTATGGAATCACCACACATTTCAAAACATCAGCATTGTTTATTGATTATTTTCTTTTGCCCCTCCAGCTTACCCAGATGTTGCCCTTGGTGGTGCTTACTTCTGGGTTCAGCCCCAGGCACGTGCTGGTGGTGTGGACATTTCAGAAGCTAAACTCCCTGCAGGAAGAAGGAATGGGCTTCTTCATGCGAGGAAGGGCAGGGAGACCTCAGCTTTGGAAGATGTAGTGGAGGGACATCAACCTCACAGGATGTCTAACGCTTGCACCAAGGGTTGTAGCAAAGAAGAAGAGAGGAAGTTGGTGTGCTGGTCCTTGGAGCTTGGCAGGGAAGTCACAGCTTCATTCCTAGGGAGAACACAGTCAGATTGTCTTATTCCAGTAAAAAGGGTCCTCTAGGAAGTAAGTGCAAAGAATGCAGGGCAGGACTGCCTGGGATGGGGGTCACTGGGGCAAATCCTTTCTCCAAAGAACAGGAGAGCAAAGAAAGAAACTATAGACATATCCCTTCCGCAAAAGAAAGAGAAACAGAAATTTCTCCACTGGACTGGAAGACCAAAGGCAGAAGGGATGCTATCAGACCCTGTAAGACGGATGGAAGGAAGGAATATGAATTTGTTCATGAAACCACAGAATATCAGAACCAGGGGCTCCTCAAAGCTTCAAAGAGGTGGTTTCTGGACAAAGGGAAATGAAGTCTGACTTAGAAGCACAACGAGTGAGAAATCTCTTATACCAAGCTCACAAGCAAAGGCTAGGAAGACTTGAATTCCAGTCTTGACTAGTGGGCCAAGTGCTTCCATGTCAGACTCGGTCTCCTCATCTGTAATAACAGCACCTACCTCATAGGCTTGGTCATAGGATCACCGATTTCCCACTAATGGGAACTTGGGTTATATCAAGTCCAACCCTTTCATTTTACAAATGAGGTAACTGAGGCACAGAATTTAAGTGACTTGAATCAGGGTTCTGCCTCAGATCTTCCTGACTTCAAGGCCAGAGCTTCATCAACTAAACAACTATGATGAATATGGGGAATCATTGGAAGATGCACATACAAATAGATGCAAAGCAAAATAGACAAAACCAGGAAAACCATATCTATATATCTATCTATATGTGTGTGTGTGCATATATGTGTATGTATGTGTATATATATATATGTATACACATACATACCCACATATGGAGAGCTTAATGACACAGTGGATAGAGTGCTGGGACCTAGAGTCAGGAAGACCTGAGTTCAAATCCTGCCTCAGATATTTACTAGCTGAGTGACCCTGGGCAAGTCACTTCACCCTGTCTGCCTCAGTTTCCTCATATGTAAAAGGAACTGGAGAAGGAAATGGCAAACCACTCCAGTATGTTTGCCAAGAAAACTCCAAATGGGGTCACAAAGAGTCAGACACAACTGAAATGGTTGAACAAAAAATGTACACATATATACATATACAAAAATATCATTTGCAACAGTTAACGTGGAAAGAATAAAACCATTGAAATTGAATATTGTGAAACTATAATCACCAAGCCTGGCCCCAAAGAAGAGATCTATGAAGATACCTCCCTATGTTCTTTGGAGAGATGGGGGACTATGAGCATGGAATACAGCATTCAGTGTCAGTTTCTTTGATGTATTGCTTAATTTTTTTTTCTTTCTTTTTCTTATTTGTTAAATACAATGGCTCTCTGAGAAAGGAGCAAGTAGAAAAACATTAGGAAATGTAGGCCGTTGAAAAATAAAAGTTTTTTTTTTAATAACTTAAATTTACATAAGGTTTTCAGTTCATTATGTATTTATTATCTCATCTGATCCATACAACATTAGGTATGAGAGGAACTATTATTCCCATTTTAAAGGTAGAGAAACTGAGGCATAGAGAAGTTCAGGAACTTGCCTGTGGTTACCCCGGTAGTATAAAGAGTGCTATTTGAATCTAGGCTGTCCTCAGATTTCAGCACAGAGCTCTGCATTTGGAATCAGGAGGATCTGGGTTCAAATTCTATCCGTGCTATCTACTCCCTTGTCACCTCGAACAATGTCCTTCAGCAGGCTTCAGTTTCTTCATCTATGAAATGAGGAGGTAGAGACTAGATGCTTTATGAAATGCCTCCCAGCTCTAAATCTATAATTTCATGATCCCTCTTACTACCCGTGTGCCCTTGAGGAAGCTATTTCAATGACCCGAGTCTGTTTCCTCCCCTGTTCAATGAAGGTATTGGGATACATCAGGGCATTCTTAACCTGGGATCTGTGAACATGCCTTCTTTTTTCTTGATAGTTTTGATAACTCCATTACCATTTAATTTAGTAGTCCTCTGTATTTTATTTTATACATTTAATGCCATGATTCTGAGAGGGGTCAATAGGTTTCAACAGACTGCCCCAGGACATAAGGAAGATGAAGAACTCCTAGGCTACAGCATCTCAGAGGTCCCTTCTGCCTCTGACCCTATGAATATTCTGAAGACAAGCAACTTCCTCGGAGCAGGGAGCAGGGAGCAGGGGGGGGTCCGACTGACCCATCAGCCCGGTACTTCAAACGCTGGTCACAGAGGCTGGAGCTGACTTAATTTTAAATGCATCTTACCCCTCTTTCTTGTCAGAACAGTTTGTCTACAAATCTGCTGACACCAAACGAGTTCTCTTCCCTTCACTTCCAGGGTGAGCCCTCCCAGCATTAAATATGCATCCCTCTCTGGTTTCCCATCTCAGGCCGCTACAACTGCTTGCCTTTTGTTTTATTTTATTTTTTTCAGTTGTTGTTCAACGAGGCCTTGTTTTTGTCTGCACAAATGCCTATTCTACATTTTCACATATTTTAAATATTCACGCATATGAGTTTTGCCGGGTTTATTTATTATTTAGTCCATCATTTCGTTTTTTTCCTGTGTGGAGAAAGGAGACCCCCACATCAGAAGGAGAATTTTGCATTTGTTTTTTCCATTAAAGTATCTCGTTAAAGTTTAAAAGTGGCTTGTCCCTAGACTTTCTGGGATTGATATTTCTGGCTGTCAGGAAACCCAGTTGGACTTGTTGACATGACAGGGAGAGGGATGTGGGGAGGGGATATAGAAAACATCAGAGGCAAATGTCAACCTGTCAACCTGGTCCATGATGGAGATAGGGAGTTAGGCCAGCACAGCTGTCAGACTAGGGCACTTTGAGGCCATGGGTGCCTCAGGGTGGAAGTCCTCAGCACCCTACTCCACCTCCCCACCATCCACTGACCACTTCCATCCACAAGGCGGGCTGAAGGCAGGTTCAGATATTACCTGTCCTGGCCTTCAGCTATCCTTGGCAAACATGCACACAGCCATGGGATTCAGAATTGGAAGGGACCCTAGAGGTTATGGACTCCAAAGGGAAATTATTTATTCAAAGTCCATTGTTCTTTCCACCAAATAATAAGCAAACAAACAGGTCTGTTTGGGGCTCTCGTTTTCTCACAGAGCTAGAAGAGGATTTAGAGATCACTTAGTCACAGGAACTGAAAGAGACTTTGGGTGTCATTGAATCCAGCCCCCTCCTTTCTTTTTGTTTTAGAGATAAGCAAACTGAGATGCAGAGGCTGGTCTGAGATCACTCTGTTAGTCACTGAATGAGGCAGCCTGGGGACAATTCTAAGCCAGAAGACCTGGGTTTAATGCCCAGCTCACCTACTTCCCAGTGGCTGTGGACAAGTAATTGCAACTACTTCCTCCAAGTCTCAGTTACCCCATCCACTAAATGATAAATGCTCATCCTACCTACCTCATGCTGTTGTTGGGAGGAAAGCACTGGGACATCCTTAAAGCAGAGTAGTAATGGAGCTGTGATTTCAGCCAAAGGTGAATTGTGAACTCAGCAGATCCAAAATGATGGAGCTAAAAGGGGATATTAGAACCTAGAGTATCAGAGCTAGGAAGGACCTCAGGACATAGATTCTCAGAGGTGGGAGAGAGACCTTATAACAGAGAATGCCAGAGGTTAGGAGGACCTCAGGGCATAGAATGTCAGAACAGGGAGGGCCCTTAGAACAGGGAATGTCAGAGCTGGGAGGGGTCTTTGAATAGGGAATGTCAGAGCTGGAAGGGGCTTTAGAACAGGGAATGTCAGAGCTGGGAGGGCCCTTAGAACCCAAAAAGTCAGAGCTAGGGGGGACCTAGAAAAGGGAATGTCAGAGCTAGATGGCCCTTAGAACAGGGAATGTCAGATCTGGAGGGGGCTTATAACTGGGAATGTCAGGGCTAGGAGGGCCCTTAGAACAGGGATCATCAGAGCTTGGGGGGAACTTAGAATGTAGAATGTCAGTGTTGGGGGTGGGGGCCTTAGAACAGGGAATGTCAGAGCATGGCAGGATCATTGAATAGAGAATGTCAGAGCTTTGAGGCTCTTTAGAACATAGATACATGACTCCATACTCACCTCTTGAACTCATGGGACCCAAAGACCCTGGTGATATTAAAAGTTTTGTCTCTACTCTTGAAGTCCATTGACTGTTCTGAACTTTGGGCTACATGAGCATCTGAGCTCAGCTCCAGAGCTCTCCGTCCAAGAAGACGGTTTAGCGACTGACTCTAAAAATGGAGGTGTAGAAGGGGTAGCCCCCCTGTCCCAGGGGTCTGCTCCTTTTTGCCAGGGAACGCAACCCCCTGAGAGCTCGTGATCTTTACAGGGCCTGTACAGAACAACGTGACCTTTATTCCATGTGATCCTAACATCATCTGAAAAGACACTAAGTGTGTCTACAAAGGGCCTGCCTTCCTGACCCCCAGTGTAGTGGCAGCAACCAGGCTCACGGAGAAGGCTTTCCCCTAGCTCTGCAGTGAGATTCTGGAAAGACATGACAAACGGAGAGCTGAGGGAATTACCTGGCAAGAGACGATGGGAACAGGGGCGTTGATGCTACTTAGTGCCCAGGAGAAAGAATTCTCCGTTCTAGGCTTTATGTTTTCTAACCAAGCTTATCTAGAGAAATAGCTCTCTGCTTCCCTCTAGAGAGAACTGTGAGGGTGTAGAGAAAATGGGGCTCTATGTATGCATGTAAAAATATATGTGTGAAATACTCACAAATATCTTCAGTGGATGTGGATGTGTTTGAGTAAATCCATAAGTGAGCATCTGGCTGTGTTATAGGTCTGTCTGCACACGAATACACACGGGTGACCTTGAAAATTCTGAATACAGTCTGAGGATTTGAGAACAGGGAAGTTTTCAGACTAGAATTTTCCTTTGGAAAGAGTAAATGATTTGGAACCAGAGGACCTGGGTTTTGGTTTTCATTTGGTTTTTTTTTTTTTTGTTTTGTTTTTTATCCCAGCCTGACCACTGTCCACTTGTATGACCTTGGACCTTGTGTGACCTTCATCACTCTGGATTTCACTTTTCTATCAATAAAATGAGGCCATTTGGCCTCTGAGATCCCACCCAGCCCCAAACTTATGAATTTAATTCAACTTTCTTGTTATAGAAGAAGAAACACATGTCCAACATGGATTAAATTATTTATATGTTCCAGAATACATTTGCAAGTGTGATAGTTTTATTTAAAGGGAAAACTGAGCTTCAAAATTTCCTTATGCAAGGAAACCCTGTTGATATCATATGTTCAACACTAAGGTTTCATGGTTGTTTAGTCATTTTTCAGTTGTGTCCAACTCTTTGTGACACCATTGGAGGTTTTCTTGGAAGAGATACTGGAGTGATTTACCATTTCCTTCTCTAGTTCATTTCACAGATGAGGACACTGAGGCACACAGAGCTAAGTGACTTGACCAAGGGTCATCCAGCTCGTAAGTGTCTGAGATCAAATTTGAACTCATATCCTCCTGACTCCAGGCCTGGCATTCTGGGCCAAGTAGCTGCCCCTAATACTGAGTTTAGGAAAAGCTAGACAAAGGTAATTTGACTTAACAAAATCCATCAATTCAATTCTAAAAGTATTCATTAAACACCTAAGTAAGTGAACTGAAAACAGTGGTGGGATCAGTTCCTGTCCTCAAGGAGATTCCATTCTATCAGAAGATACACCATATACACAGATAAGCAAATATGCGATAATCAGAAAGCAAAAGGGTTCTAAATATCTGGAGGGATCAGGAAGAAAGTTCCTGAAGTGAGCCTTGAAGCCAGAGGTTTAAAGCAGCCTTTTCCTCCCTGAAAGCCATCAGGAAAAAGGAGAGATAGAAATAGAGACAGAGAGACAGACAAAGAGAGACACACAAGTCAGAGACAAAGAAAGAGAGAAATACAGAGAGAGACAGAAAAAGAAAGTGACAAAGATAGATAGACAGACAGACATAGAGATTGTCTGCTGGTTTCAGCACTTGGCTTTTTTTCATCATGTAGTAAACCAATAGGAAACAGTCAGAGGATAACTACCTATGTGCTGAGGTTGAAGGGAAGGGGTCTCTCCAATATATGTCCCAGAAGCAGGCTCCCCAAGCCTCCACACAAATTAGAACCAAGTAGAACACACACACACACATATGTACACACACATATGTACACACACATACACATATACATGTGTGTATATGTTATGTGTATGTGTGTATATACCTCTCTATAAACACACACATATACATACACACATATACACACATATATGCATCTACATATATACATCTACATACACACATACACATGTACACACACACATATATACACACACACGCACATACACATACACATACATACATATACACACATACATGTACACACATACAACACACATATACACATATACATACATACACACACATGTATATCACATGTTTAAATGCTTGAGCTCTCCCTGGGTAGCCTCTTCTCCAAATTTTTCTTGCCTTTCTAGATTTCAAAATCCTTCTACCACACAACATATCTTTGTTCCCAGAATGTGGCCTTCTAGCTAAACAAGGCAGAATTCTTTGGTGGTGACCGCCTTGGAGTTGCCTTTTGAGCAACGCCAAATTCAAGACATCAGGAATTGACTTTCAAGAGAGAGAAAAACAGGTTTTCTGACTTGATTCTTGGAAAAAGAAAAAGCTCAACCATTTGGCTACTGTAGGTAAAGACCTGAAGCCAGGAAGTGTAGGGTGGGGTGAAGGGAGAAATCAAGTTCTTCCCATGCCTATTATTATGAAGAGTTACTCAAACAGCTCCAATTATATATGAAGTCATTAAATACAAGGACATTTTGGAAGGAGAGCCCTATAGGAGTTGGAAAGAACCAGGAGAGACTTTTTGCAAAAGATGGTGCCTCAGTCTTATCTTCAAGGAAAAGTGTCTATGAGGAAGAGATGAGGAGGGAGAGCCTTCCAGGGATGGGCAGCCATCAGTGGGGAACCATGGAGATGGGCCATGGAGTACTGTGCACAAGGAACAGAATGAAAGGACAGTTTGGTTGGATCACAGAGTGTGGGAAGGAAACTTAGTCATGCCTAATGAGACTGGAATTTGGGGTAGGTTGTGAAGGGTTTTAAAATCTGAATAAAATGTGGATTTTATCCTAGAAGCAATGGGAATATAGTCAGGTCTGCACTTAAGGAAATGTACTTTGGTATTGGTGTGTATAAAATGGACTGGAGTAGGGAGAGGTGAGGCTGAGACACCATTTTGGAGGCTGCTGCAATAATCTGGGTAAGAGCTGATGGGGGCTAGTGGATGGCTGTGTGGAGAAAAGGGTTGAAGGATCAAGATTTTGTAAAAATAGAAACATGGAGCTTTGGCAACTGATCAGATAAGTGGGGGAGGGAGAAAGTGATGATGCCATGATAATGATGAGATTGTTAACCTAAGACACTGGAAGAATGGATGAGTAGTTTGGAAAATAAGAAGGACTAGTACAGGGGTGGGGAACCTACAGCCTCAAGGCCACAAATGATTCTCTAGGTCTTCAGGTGTGACCCACTGACTAGGGTGGCATTTGAGGACCTATAGCGCCACATGTGGCCTCGAGGCTACAGATTTCCCACTCCTGGTCTAGAGAGAAAGATAAGTTTAAGACCAATGATGAACATGTTATTCACTTTCTGACAGAGAGGTGACAGATTTAGGGTATAAGGAGACAAATTTTTGTGTGCAGTCATTGAGGGAATTTGTTTTGCTTAACTTTACATATTTGTTGTAATGAATTTGCATTTCTCTCCCTCTTGTTTCCGATGGGATAAGGGTTGAGAGGGAGAGAAAAAAGTTTTTTTTCTTAATTAAAAACACCTTAAAATAGAAAAGTGGGGAGCCCCAGGTGTGGGCCATTGTATATACTTTCAGATGAGGTCACTGTATTTTTAGTTTTGCTTAATTGTTTTATTTTGTTACAAGAGAGACCTCACAGGTGGGGGTGATCTGGGTATGTTTATAATATAAAAACAAAGAATATCAATATATCTTTAAAGAGAAAAAGAAAGATTGAGAACTTCCATATTTGGACAAAATCTGTCATGTACACACGTGGAAATATAAGGGGTTCTTCCCTGTAATAGTTTTGTAACCATTCTGGGGAGTTTCATTTAATTATATTTTCTTTTGCTTCTTTTGCTATCTATGGTGAATAAAATAACATATTTATATACTATTCCCTACCCCTTCCAAAAAGAAAGGAAAGAGAGAAAGAAAAAGAAACAACAGAAGAAAAGAAGGAAGGAAGGAAGGAAGGAGTGAAAAAAGGAAAGAAAGAAAGAAGAAAAGAAGGAAGGAAGGAAGGAAGGAAGGAAGGAAGGAAGGAAGGAAGGAAGGAAGGAAGGAAGGAAGGAAGGAAGGAAGGAAGGAAGGAAAGGAGGGAGAGAAGAAATAGAGAAGGAAGGAAGATCAGTTAAATGGTCAATGGTGATGTGGAAGATTGAAGGAATGGTTATGTGCTAGTTTTTCAGGGGACTGGGGAAATGGTTTCCCTGTTGTATAGCCCCAAAGTGTGTCAGTCTTCTTTAGAGAATCTAAACCATTGAATGGTGAGACTTGCTTGAAACAGACACTGTAGGATTCTGTACAATTGCTAGGCATATAACTGAATTTCAAAGGGTTTCCCCACTGTCAACCCCAAGTTCAGTTCCTTCCAAAAGGAAGGAGAGAGTCTGGGGCTTTATGTGTTTTTAGTATTTGTTTATAGAATCTTGGGAGTCCTTTGGACTTTTGGCATTTCCTGTGGGGTAAAATAAAGGCAATAAAAGAAAAGATAAGAAAGGAAAGAAGCGATAATTTGGAAAGCAATGTCACTTGAGGGGAAGAACAATATGAAAATTTAATTCATGTTTGTTCTCCTGAGGCAGACATACAGGAATTTTTTTCTAGCCTTTTAACCAGCATTCCCCAATGTACCTCCTGATTCAGACCAGGCTTAGTAACGCTCTCAAATCTAAAAGGAGTTGAGTAGTTAGTTTCAGTCCTACCAATAAGATTTAAAGTCAGAAGGAACCGTGAAGGCCATCTAGTACAACTGTTTCATTTTTCAGATTAGGAAACCGAGTCCCAGAAAAACTAAGTGACTTTCCTGTAATTGCAAGGGTTTTAAGGGGAAGAGACCAGGATTTGAACACACTGTCCTAGGCTGGCTTGTCAATTCTTTTAACCTTGCCTTCTGTCTGGTCTATTTGAGGGAGCATTGAGATAGCAACCACCCCAGTAGCCCCTTGCAATTGTCACCTGAACAATTCTTACCCAGTAGGCTATTGTAATATGCTTGGCCCTTAGAAATTCCATTGAGATAAATTAACAACAAGACATTTAGTTAAAAATAACAATAGTAACTATAAATAATGTTTTATATGATATTTTCTAAAATACTTTCATGTACATTATCCCATTTTTCCTTCAAAAAAACTTAGGAGCTTGGTTGAGGAGGATATCATCATCTCTATTTTACAAATGAGGAAATTGAGGCCCAATGACATGGTGACTGGTTCAAGGTCACATTATTGACCTGGAATGAAAACATGAATCTTTTAGTCCCCAACCCAAAGGATTTTCTACTCTACTCATTTTAAAGAGATTCATTTTCCTCTGTGGGATAATTTGAGATCATTCTTAATTAAAAGAAAGTCAGTTCTTTGGGCCTAACACTTTCAAAACAGAAGGCTAGGCTAAGTTCAAGTGTGGTGCATAGATGTTATGAAATGTTTCGGTTTGATAAGAATCAAAGACTATGATGAATACAGAGAACTAAAGGATAGGGATAGGAATTAGGCCTGAACTTCACTCATATAGGGAACTCTTGGATGGGGACATATCGGCCAATGGGCCTTCTCTACAACTTTTACAGATTTGTCTAATGGTGTTAAACTCAAATAATAAGCATAAGGATTCCTGCAGAGATGTAAGTTTAGAAAAACATACATTAACATTATCTATGTCCTGTTGTATTTTTATTTGTTTTGTTAACTATTTTCCAATTATATTTTAATTTGCTTCAGGTCACCATCCTGAGCATTAGCCAGCAAGTTTGACATCTCTATTCTACATTGAGAAGTTGTGACTTGCCTAGGGTAACACAGATGTTGTGTATCAGAAGTGGGATTTGGACTCACATCTTCCTGATTTTGAGGCAAGTTCTTTGTCTGCCATCCCATCTCACGTTGCCTTGAGACAGAGAGTCTTTCTGTTGCTTTCTATTCATGCAAATATTCCTCATGAACAGAGTAGTATGGGAAGATATATCAACTGATGCAGAGTGAAGTAAGTAGAACCAAGAAAACAATGTCAGTATGACTACAACATGTAGAGAAAAGGCAAAGCAATTGAAATTTGATTTTGTTAAATTATAAAAACCAAGCCTGGTCCCAAAGAATAAATATGAGAAGGCACTTTCCCCTGATTTTTTATAGATATAGGAGATTGTTGTTGTAGAACTTGAAAGATGTCAGACTTTTTTTGACTTTCTCCTTAGTTTTGCTAAACTATTCCCTCCCCTTACCTTTTTTATTCTTTGATATATGTTGTTCAGTCAGCTTTTAGTCGTGTTCGACTGTTTGCGACCCCATTTGCGTTTTCTTGTCAAAGATACTGGAGTGGTTTGTCATTTCCTTCTCCAGCTCATTTTACAGATGAGGAAACTGAGGCAAATAGGGTAAAGTGACTTGTCCAGGGTCACACAGGTAGTAAGTCCATGAGGCCAGATTTGAATTTAGGAGGATGTCTTCCTGATTCCAGGCCTTGTGCTCTATGTACTATGGTTCCACCTAGCTGCCCTTATTTGATATGTAGGATGGCTCTAAGGGAGAGGGAAGAAGAATGTAGTTGAGGTGAAAACAAAAGATATGTACAAAATTTAATTTAAAAAATTCTTCTTGAATTAATAAGTAAATTAATCCTTCTCTCTTCCATCTTTGAGCATTTTGATTATATGTTCTTCCACCCCTAGAATGAACTCATGGATCATAGCCACCTGTAAAAAAAATCTTTCCTTTTCTTCAAGCGCAATTCAGGTCCTTTCTCTTCCATGAAGTGTTCCATGACAACCCCATATGTAAGGGCTTTGGTTTAATTTAGCAGGCATTTATTAAGTGCCACTCTGTTCCAGACACTGTGCTAGATGATAGAGATACACAGACAAAAGTGAAACGTTTCCTGCCTTCAAGGAGTTTAAATTATTGCAAGATCTCCTTCATATTTCTCACAGCATGTGTTTAGGACCATACTTTTTAAATATATTGTCTAATTTGTATCTGTGTTTAGGTCTTTTCTCTCTACTAGACTCTCAACTCCTAGATAGTTGGAATTCTGCCTAATTTCACCTTAATATCTTCTGAATCCAGTGCCAGACTCTGTGCATTTTAAGGGTTTAATAAATGCTTGCTGAATTGGATAACCCTTAAAAATCATTGAATCACAGAATCTCAGAGCTGGAAAGAACCTCAGTGGTCCCCCAGTCTCCCTCCATCCTATTCAGTGCTGCCCTCCTGTATTCAAATCAATGTGGGGTTTAGGAGGCAGGAAGTATGTCCTAGATCATGCATCACAAGGCTTTTTAACTCTCCTTTCTGATATTGAAAAGATGGAACAGATTCACATCTGAATCCCAAAAGCATTCATTGTAGACAAGAAAAGAGATATATACATAGACATAAATATAGACATAGACACAGACATAGACAGAGACAGAGACATAGATACGGACACAGAGAAAGGCACAGATATAGACATAGACAAAGATATAGACAAATACACAGAAACAGACATAGATATAAACACAGAGAAAGGCACAGACATAGATATAGAGATAGACACAGACACACATACAGACACAGATATTGACATAGACACAGATACAGACATAGACATAGACACAGACACAGACATAGATATAAACACAGAGAAAGGCACAGACATAGACACAGAGAGACATAGTCATAGACAAAGATATGGACAAAGACACAGAAACAGACGTAGACATAAATACAGATATAGACATAGACACAGACATAGATATATACATATACATAGACACAGACATAGACATAGACACACAGATGCCAGCAGATATAGACATAGATATAGACAGAGATGTAGATATGTGCTTTGCCCATAAGTGCTTAACAATGGTTTTTTTTATTCATTCGCAGACATAGATAACATATAAACTTATGTTTTCATATATGCCACCCGTATGTTACTTGAGAAACTACTAGTACTATAAAGATTGGCCATGTTAGAATTAGATTTTGTAGTGTTGGGTTGGTACTTGCTCATGTTTAGTCTTATCTCCTGAATGACTGTGTGTCTTGGACAGTCCCTGACTAAGCATGTCTGCATAGACATTCAATCTTCCAGGTTATCTACCACTGAAGATGCAGCCAGCCTTAGACTATTTTAGATTTAAGTGTGTTCTTCATGCAGACCAGTCATATATTGCTAACAGATTCACCAGAACTCAGTGGAGCTGAGTATTTGCAGCGCTCCCCAAAGTCTGGAGACAACAAGGTGGTGAAGTAGATAGAAGTCTGAGCCTTCTATCAAGAAAACCTAAGTTCAAATTTGGCCTCAGATACTTTCTAGCTGTGTGACCCTAGGCAAATTACTCTACCTTTGCCTGCCTCAGTCTCCTCAATTATAAAATGGAATTAATAATAGTACCTACTTCCCAGTACTGTTGTGAGGATTAAATGAGATAATATGTGTGAAACACTTACCACAGTGCCTGGCACGTAGTAGGTGTCTAGTAAATGTTTGTTTCCTTCCTTATTTTCTGAAGTCATGGCAGCACCCAATTGGTCTCAGACATTTCTGCTTCCCTATTAGTTGACAGGGTTCAGCCTATTCTTATAAAGCCAAAAATCATAGGATCCTAGCTGGAAGGGACATTAGAGGCCATCTAATCCAAACCCTTCATTTTCGAGGGGGGAGGGGGAAGCTTGTTCAAGTTGACCCAACAGGAAGCAAGGATTTGAACTCTAGTTGACTGACTCTGTACTTGGCATTGCAATGGTGCTGCCTTCTTCATTCTTGCAGCAGCTATGTGAACTACTAGCACTGGATGCTCCGACCAGTTGGGTTATTTTTTTTTTGGGGGGGGGTGGGGAGGAGGGAGCTGGTAAGTTACTGAGTGGAATTTCCCCATTTACCAAATTAAATTTACCGTAGAATCTTATAAGCATTACAGGCATCAATAGAATATATGTTCTAAGTGTCGAGTTGATTAAAGTTTACTTGCTCCACACAAACCTCTATGTCCCAAACCAGTCCCTGGCCTCAGGTCATTCCCCCATCACGTACAAAGCCAGCCCGTTTCCTCCTTCCTCACCCTCCCCCAAACCCATCTCTGTAAAGTGGACAGATGAACTGGCTCAGAGACTACCTTTGGGTTCATCCAAACCCCTCCAGCTGCAAATGTGGGAAAGTGATGGTTGGGGGTGGGAGGGAGGTGTGGAGCTGCCTTTCCCTCCAGCTGCCTTACCCCAAACATCCAAGACAAACAATAACAGGAATCAGCCAGGGCTCAGGGCTAAAGCTTAGGAAAGACTGCAGCCATAAACGTTCAGCAGGAGGTTTCTAAGAAGGGATCTAAGAGGTAGCTTGTGCCCTGCTTCCCAAACCTCACTCAGTTTTTAACTGGAGCATTGGCACCCTGCCCTACATCTCCACTGCCCCCGCTCCATAGATACAAGTAGAGTCAATGTGGGGTGGAGCAGCCTTCACCTTCTGGACATCACACCCTGCCTCCAACTCCCTAGTGAATGTTTTCCACGTGTCAGAAAAATTGAAAAGGGAAAAAAAGAAAGAAAGAAAAAAGCCAGTGTTAGCCCATAAAATCCACAGCCGAATGATTTAACAACTCTGCCAGAGTGAGAAGAAAAATATTACAAGAGCGAGTGTGTTCTGAACCAGATCAACAGCCTTGCCAAACTGTGTAGCTAAACCCCTTGGAGCTCACCCGGCGGAGGCGGACTGAAGAGACCCCAGCCACACCAGATATTGGTACCCAGAGCCCCAGATGCCCAGACTCCCCTGGTGTTGGCAACTGGTGGTTGCCAATGTGTTATTAGATGTGTGCTGCTGGGGAGGCGATGTTCACATTGGGTACTGCTAATGTTGCATTTTCTTGAGAGCCTTGGGCAAGTTCCTGGCTTGCTCAAAAATATTCCATGTTCTGAGTAACCCAGGAGAACAGATAATGACACACATCTCCCTCCTCTCCAAAGAGAGGTAGAAGGTAGGGGATTATACGTGCATGATGTTTTATACATGGCTCTATATAATTAAAGTATAGGTTGTCTTGGCTTAGCTACTTTTAATCAGTTCCAAGGAAGGGTTCGATGCTGAGCTATGTATGAGGAAGCTGTATCTGGAAATAACTGTGATGTAAAAATAGAAGATGTGAATAACGCTTATTAAAAAAGACAAAACAGAGGAAGCTGGAGCCGGCTGAAATGAACACATCTGTTTGGGAGGAGTGGTGACCCGTGCTGGAGGCCTACCGGGGTGGTGGGGGGAGGAATGGACGGGCTTTCAGCCTGAGCGTTGTCCCCGCATTATCTGAGCCGGCCGCCGCCTGGGTGATTAAGTCTGAGCCTCGGATGTGCCGACCTGGAGTTTTGTCCGGTCTGGGCAGAAGCAGGGCCACTTCCCTCTTTGCTCTGGAGGTGTGCGTTGGCCCCCGCTGGGTGGCAGAGACCATGAACTATTAGTTTTTCCTGATTTTTCGCATCTCTCGGGGAGTGGAGGGCCCAGAAGCCATGTCTGAACTACTGCTCCTGGGCCTGATTGCGGCCCTGGTGCTGACCCTTCTGCTGATCTTGCTGGATTTCGCTGTGTATTCTGGGCTGCTGGAGGATGTGGTAGTGAGTGCAGGCTCTCCCCCAATCCGGAACATCACACTGGCTTACAAGTTCCACGTGGGCCCTTACAAGGAGTCAGGCCGGTTATTCACGGAGAGCTGCAGCATCTCTCCACGCCTTAGTTCCATTGGGGTCTACTATGACAACCCTCACACGGTTCCTCCCGAGAAGTGCCGCTGTGCCGTGGGCAGCATCCTGAGCGAGGGGGAAGAGTCACCCTCCCCCGAGCTCATCCGCCTTTACCAGAAGTTTGGCTTCAAGATCTTCTCCTTCCCAGCCCCCAGCCACGTGGTGACAGCCGTCTTCCCTTACACCGCATCGCTGTCCATCCATCTGGCTGCCCACAGGGTCCATCCTGCCCTGGACACCTATATCAAGGAGCGGAAGCTGTGTGCCCATCCCAGGCTGGAGATCTACCAGCAGGACCAGATCCACTTTGTGTGCCCACTGGCGAGACAGGGAGACTTCTATGTGCCTGAGGTGAAGGAGAGGGAACGCAAAAGCCGAGCAACCGCTGAGGCTGATGACACCCAAACCGATGTCACAGGAGCTGACACACTGAGCGATACCAGCTCCGTCAGTCTGGATGCAGGACCCGGGAGCTGAGAGAACTCTGCCACCACCTCCACCATGTCTCCCGGGGTGGCAGGCCGCACCTGGGATGACACAGATAACCGGAGCGAGCACAGTTACAGCGAGTCGGGGGCTAGTGGTTCCTCCTTTGAGGAGCTCGACCTGGAGGGGGAAGGTGCCTCGGGTGACCTTCGCTTTAGCCACGAGGCTGAGCCCCCCGGGTCCAAGTGGGCCAAGGAGCCCAGCACCCCAGAGAAGGATGAGGAGTAGCTGCCCCTCCCGGCCAAGGCCTCCATCTCTCAGCCCCGCTGTCCTTGGGCTTAATCAAAGAGGAACTGATCCAGTTCATCCTTCCCCACCTCTAACCTGGCCTGCCTGGGTCTGCGTCATGCCTTTCTCCTCTAGACCCTGGGCTCCAAGGGCTGGGGCCGGAGCAGCCCCGGCTGGCCCTGTGGGTCTGTAGAGTGGCTCCCTGCCCTCTCCTGACCAGGCTGGGGGGCTGTCTTACTCCTCCTGCACCCCTGAGCTCTTTTCTCTGTTCTTCCTCCTCACTCCCTGGCCTATTGTTCCCAGACAGCTGGAGGGAGCACAATCTCTTCCCTCCCATTTGCCCCTCCCTCATCAGTCTCTTTTTCAGACTTACATTGGGACTTTTAGGATCCAGAATAAAGCAGATGATTTTCGTTGCACTCAGAAAAAAAAAAAAAAGACAAAACAAAGCAAACAAAAAAGAACCTTCTGTAGGTCTCCATATCCTACAGGCTAGAGGCCAACTCTTCAGTCAAGCATTCAGAAACCCTCTTCAGTTTGGTTTCAGCCTAGTTTTCCATCCTATTTCCTCTAAAAGAAGGCTTTCCCAATCCCCCTTAATCCTAGTGCCTTCTGTTTCCTGACTAATCCCAATTTCACCTGTTTTTCTCTTATATCTACTTAGTTGTTTGTACATTGTCTCCTCTATTACACCATGAGCTCCTTGAAAATGGTGAATCATTTTTTTTTTTGCCTTTCCTTGTCTCCCCAGCACTTATAATTCCTGGCGCATATTAGGTTCTCAATAAAGCTTGTTGTCCGACAGTCAACATCTCACTCCTCCCAAATGCGTATTCTGCCCCAAGAACCATCATAACTGGTGACATTGACTTAGTTCAAAGTGCTTTTCTTACACTATCTTATTTCATCCTCACAGCAACACTGAGGGATGGGTTCTATTATCATTCCCATTTTATAGATTGGGAAACTGTGCCTTAAAGAGATCAGGTAACCTCGGGCCGTATGCTCTCTCTGGGTGTCTGATTCAGGGTTCAAGGCCAGTCTTCCTGAGTCCAACTCCAGGTGTCTATCCAGCTATTCAGGAAACAAGCTTTGAGTCAAATTGTGTGGGAAGTAGAGGATTCTAAGAGGCTGAGGTAAAGGGGTGTAGGGGCAGCCTGTGCAAATGCGGGAAGGCAGGGAAGATGGGATGTCACAGCAATCTAGCATGGGGC
Source organism: Trichosurus vulpecula (assembly GCF_011100635.1). NCBI lineage: Eukaryota > Metazoa > Chordata > Mammalia > Diprotodontia > Phalangeridae > Trichosurus > Trichosurus vulpecula. The sequence goes on from NC_050574.1 coordinate 29,601,204, forward strand.
TGCTCCTACTCCAACATGAGAACAACCTGATTTATTTTATTACCAGGCATTAGGGGGTAGGTAACTAACAGCCAATGTAAACAACAACCCCTTTTGCCTCAGACACATATAGCATTTTCCCTATTCAGAAGCATATTAAACAGTTCCTTTTGATTCTGAGGTCCATTAAGTCACTTGGTCAATATCTTGGACATGCAGTGCAAGGAGGTATGAAGAGAATGGCCATCAGTCCCTAGACCTGCAAGGGATCATAGAGATCCCCCACCCAAAGCCCTCATTTTACAAACCAGGAGATGTAGATCTAGCCAGATGAAGAAACTTGTTCAAGGTCAGACAGGGAGAAAGTGGCAAATCTGAGGTTTGAACTCAAGGCTTCTTGCTCCAAATCCTGGGTTCTTTTCACCATGCCATACCGATTCAAGAGGATTAGAATGTAAGTGAGTAGACATTGTTTCATGCTTTGTACTTAGATTTATCTCCGTGACTTAGCATGGTATCTAACACATAGTAGGTGCTTAATAAATATTTGAGTGTTTTTTTCATTCTTTGTACTTATATCTCCAGTGCTTAGCATGGAGTCTGAAACATAGTAGGTGCTTAATAAATATTTGAATGTTTTTTTCATTTGTTGTATTTGTATTTACCTCTAGTGCTTAGCATAAGTAGGTGCTCCATAAATATTTGATTGAGTGTTTTTTAATTCTTTGTATTTATATCTATCTCCAGTGCTTAGCATGGTGTCTGACACATAGTAGGTGCTTAATAAGTATTTAATAAGTGATTGTAGATGAACATAAGTACACTCTGGATAAGGAGTGGGGAGCATACCTCTTCAGAGAGGTTTATTCCTCTTTGTATCTTCCCATCACCACCATCCAGTGCCTAGTCCAGAATCATACACACAGTAGGTACTCAATAAGTGGTGAGTGAAGGGGGCTTTTATCACTGAGATGCCAAGAGATGCTTGATAATCCAGGCTCTAAACAAATATCTCTCTCTCTCTCTCTCAATATATATATATATATATATGTATATATAATATATTCACACATATACATAACACATACATATATGTATATATATATATGCCTATATACATACACGTACATATATAGATATAATAGGCATTTAGATATACCTGTTCTTTAAATAGGAAGTTGAGGATACTAACAGGCTGTTTCTGTCCCAGCTGGCAAACTAGGGATGTCTTGGCATAATCATAATGGAAGTGGAAGACCAGACTTCCATGGCAGGCAAACTAGCAAGAACCTTATCACCATGAGAATCTATAGGAGTCCCAGGAGAAACTTTGAAAGGAATGGTGTTTTTGCTTTTCTTTATATGACCAGTACTCAGTATAGTGCCTGACACATAGTAAGCACTTAATAAATGCTTATTGATATCTGTGCCCTTTGACCCCATGAAGTCCTTGACAAACCCAAAAGTCCCATATACACCAAAATATCTACAACACTTTTTGTGGTAGTGAAGAATTGGAAACAAAGTAGATGGCCATTTTGGGGGGTGGGGTAGAAGGAAAGACTGAATAAATTGTGGCCAATGAAAGCAACAGCATATCATTGGGCTATAAGAAGTGACAAATATGATGAATACAGAGAAGCATGAAAAGATGTACATGACTTGATACAAAGGGAAGTAAGCACCATCAAGAAACAATACATACAAAGACTATGACATAAATGGAAAGAACAACAAACACAAAACAACTAAAAATGAATACTGCCAAATTACAAAGAACAAATAAGCAATAGAGGAAGACATCGCTCCCGTTTCCTTGGCAGGAGTGGGTTCATAGCTCTGGAATCCATTGCATATAATGTCAGATTTTTTCTCAATCTGTCAGTTGGTTTTACTGAATTGTTTTTCTTCCTCTTTAAAAAAATGATATAAGGAATGGTGGTCTGGCAGGGAGGATAGAGCAAGAAAGGGGAAAATGTAAGTGATATAAGAAAAGTTAGCAATAAAAATTATTTTAAAAATGCTTATTAACTGACTGACTATGTCTGGCTTCTCTTAGGGAGCCCAGCAGGTGAGCTCATGAGGTGAGCAGGGCTCTAGACCCTAGGGGGGTGCAGGGGAGTCTGTCCTCTGAACCCAGGCTAGAAAAAGAAGGGACTTGGTGAGTGCCTAGGAATGCTGACACAGGCCTTTACCTTCCCATCCATCTGCTGAGGCCCTGCCAGATGCTTACACTGTAACATTTCCCCGATTCAGTTCATTGAGAAGTGCTGGAAACATGACCCCTTATTATTGCTTCTCTCTCTCTCTCTCTCTCTCTCTCTCTCTCTCTCTCTCTCTCTCTCTCTCTCTCTCTCTCTCCCTCTCCCTCTCCCCTGTCCTCTCCCTCTGCTCTCTGTCCCTATTTGTCTCTTCTCTGTCTTTGTCTCTTTCTCTCTCAGAATGAATTTATAGTTGTTGAAAGACACTGGAATGATAGCTATCAAAGCCTGCTGCCATCTGGAGCCAGCTCCCCCATCCTGGCCTCCCTCTGGAATTTCTCCAAACTCTATCCCCCCAACCCCAAGATCAAACTCGTCCATGTGAGTGGCATGGAGGGGCCAAGACTTCATAGCCAGGTCTCCAAGCCTCTTCAACCTTCCCTAGGGGACAGTGAGAAGGAAGCAAGCAATTAAGAGGCTGAATATTGGCAAGATCAAAGCTCCAAGCCCAGAATTGCAACAGCCAGGATTTACGAGTCATTCACAGCAAGATAATCTGAACTCCTGACAAAGACCATGATGGCCCAACATTGTGTGTAGGGTCGACCAAGCAGCCAATACTCCTACTCAATGAGACGTTTTCACATTCTGTTTGAGTCTTTAAGTTCATTCACACAGATAACTTTATCTACATAAGATCATAGATTTAGAGCTGGAAAGGACCAAAGACAATATCTTTATTTTACAGTTCAGGAAACTGAGGGATAGAGAGGCATGGTGACTTGTCCAGGGTCACAAAGGCTGTATGTCTGAAGTAGTATGAAGAGAATGCCCCATCCACTATGTCACGTTACCTCATCCAGATTAATAAGGAACTAGCCAAATGATAGGAAGACACATCATTAGAAGTCCAGAGTGGTAGAGGAGGGAGGGCCTAGGACCCCCCCCCCCCCGCCCCCATCAAATGGGCTGCTGATGTTTTACACAGTGTAGTATTTGGGCATTTCATACATTTACCCTATTCTCTCTAGTATCTTTCTATTAAAGAATTACCCATGGTTAATCTGGACATTGTCGATGCCACAAGCAAGTCAGCGGACCTACTATGGGGGCTAACTATTTATACCTCCTCTCTGTATCCTTATAGCCACTAACACGTCTGATTCTTCTGAGACTATGATGCCTTGTAGTTTGTAGTCGTGAAGAACTGCCTAGAGAATTGTTTAGTTTTCTGGTCCAGACCAGTGAGGTCTTCAGAGGCCTCTCAATGTGGATCATCCCTCCATCAATGCAGATGAGCAACTGAACTGAGTTGCTGAGGACCCTGGAAGGTAAAATAACTTGTTCGTGGTAACCATAGCTAGTATGGGTCAGGGCGAGAACTTTTATTCAAGCTTCTCTGACTCCTAAGTAGTGCAACGGATACAGCAATGGGCCCAGAGTCACTTCCTGAGTTCAAATCTAGCCTCAGACACTTCCTAGCCATGTGACTCTGGGCAAGTCACTTCACCCCATTTGCCTCAGTTTCCTCATCTGTAAAATGAACTGGAGAAGAAAGCAGCAAATCATTCCAGTATCTCTTTCAAGAAAACCCCAAATGGGGTCACAGAGAGTCAGGCAAGACTGAAATGATTGAACAAAAAAAGCACATATTGTCCCAATTAGGATATAAACTCCTTGAGGGCAGGGTGTGGTGTTTTTTTAAATTTATTTCTCTTTTTATCCCTAGCACTCTACACAGTGCCTGGTACGTAGTAAGTGTATAATAAGTGTTTTTTAATTGATTATCTTTCCCTGGGAGAACGCTAATGTTTCAAAAGCAGAGAATGACAGAAAGCATTAGAAGCATTCCAGATGTGTGTTTGCATGCATAGACATCCGCACCACAGCTGGACAGTTTTCCTTCTCTCTCCTTCTTTTCCTTTCTCCTTTCTTCCCTTTGCCCTTTCCTTTCCACTTCTTTCCTCCATCTCTTTTCTTTCTTTTCTTCTCTGATCCTCTGCTTATTTTTCAAGAAGTTCCAAAGGGGAATTTTCTTTTTAGTTATCATTTTTTAATGTCTCTATTCTATTTCTTCTAAGAGAATTTCTAGAGTAGACATCAGTTTCTCATCAGCTGCACGATAGTGTTCCAAAAATTTCTTGTCCTTGGAATCATCATCAAGAGTCTTTGTTTGGACCCTGGGGTCCATTCGAGTGCCTGGATTGAAGAGGTGAAAGGAGATTAGGCTGGAATCTATACAGACGGACATATCTATGCATATGTGTGCTGTGAGAGGCGGTGTGGTATAGAGGAGGGAGAGCTGGCTTTGGAGCCAGGAAGAGCTGAGTTAAAGTCCTGTCTCTGACACACCTTGGCTTTGTGATTCTGGGCAAGTCACTTACCATGTAAGTTTAAGGGAAAGTGATGGTAGAGGGAATTTCCTCATCTGGGAGCCCCCATTATAGGTCTGGAGAGAGAGAGAGAGAGAGAGAGAGAGAGAGAGAGAGAGAGAGAGAGAGAGAGAGAGAGAGACATATATATAAACAGACCTGTGATATACATCACATATGTATGTGTGTTTATATTTCTGAAGAAAAACCTTTTCTAACATCCTCATCAGACATTCATACTCTGGAGTACCTCTAGTGAGAGGCAATGTTCTATCTGACCAAGTAGCCCATTCTTCTTCGAGATAGCTTTGATGTCATCGGTCCTCTTTGAGAAGGAAGGATGGACAAACAACATCTAGGAAGTTTTCCCTTCCTTTTATGCTCAGCGGGCTCTATGATTTCATGCATGTAGGAATTATCCCTTCACTGGTACTAACCCATTTCCATCCATACCTTCTCATTTCGGGTGACTCTTATCCTTGCATGAGTGTCCCCCAGTTGGCCCATCTCATGGGTCAGAGACTCTGCTCTAGACCCCTGGACATTGCATAGATACCACCAGGGTCCCTGGGCTACCAGCTGGTTCTCTCCTCTTTGGCAACACAAATGACTCTCAGGTTAGGAGCTTCTTAGATGACTTCCTTGACTCATTCTCTTGCCCGATTGATCCTTCCCAGGTCAGAGGCTACAGTCGTCACTCAGCTGACATCTGTTCTCTGCAGCTTTTTCCCATTCCTTCTAGTTCTTTCCTCTGCGGACAAGCAGAAATCATGTCCCTCCTCTTTCTCTTTCTTGGATATGCTGAATGGGAGTTGACTGGGTTTGAGCTGTGGACTCTACCAGAGAAGATAGACCAAACACTGCCCTGAGATTTTAGACCAGAGGTTCACAATATCTTTGAGGCTGAGATATCGTATCACTGTTTACCATGTTATTAAAAAATTTTGAAGGCCCTGATATCCCAAATAAACGTAGGGACATGTACATTTATTATTTATTCTTTTAAATGGTGAACTACTCTTATAAACAGAGGGCTTCATGACATTGCCTGGGGCGCCATATTACACTCATCTCCAAACCTTTGCTCCGGTTGCCTCTTTCACCAGGAATACTCCTTCTCTTCCTTTCTACTTTCCTACCCTACTCATCAAATTATTCCTCCCCCTGTTTTTTTTAACCTTTCCATCCTACCCATCCTATTATTTCCCAATTCTTTGAACTGTCTGAAAGGGGCATGAACTTTCTTGGGAAGTAGGGAGACCTTCCCCTTCCCCCATTAGAAGTCTTCAACCACAGGCTGGAGGAAGACTTGTCATTTATGATCAAGGGACTTTTGTTCTAGTTCCTTTAGACTAGGCCTCTGATATCCTTCCTCCATGGAAAGAAGGAAGCAAGCATTTATTAGGACCTACTATGTGTCAGACACCATGGCTACTACTTTACAAATATTCCCATTTGATCTTCTCAATAACCCTAGGGAGTATATAACTATTATTATCCTTATTTCACGGTTGTTGAAACTGAGGCATACAAGTTAAGTGACTTGCCTAGGATCACACAACTAGTATCTGAGGGTGGATTTGAACTCAGGTCTTCCGTACTCTAGGTCCAATGCTCCAGCTATTGTGTTACCTAACCAACTCTAATGGGAGTAGAGTTTTTTGTATTTTTACTAAAGACATTAGTTTCAAAATTTCTTGAACCCCTCAAATCTTTTATGATGGGCCTTACTGGGGACCAATGTGATTGGGAGATTCCTGACATTTCCTGACCATTGTTCTCTTTGAACATTGAAATGGGGAAGAGTGTGGCATGGTGGACCTTGTGTGTTGTCTTCCCCCAAATAGAATGGAAGCTCCTTGAGAGCAGGGTCTCTCTTTTTTGTCGTATTCGTATTCTCAGCACTTGGCACAGTGCCTGGCACACAGGAATCACTTAATAAATGCTTGTTAACATAACATGAGGCCAGTCCTCATCTCCTTAGCTATTAGTGCCTCCACTCAACCACAGATTAAGTTGTATTTATTTTGTATCCATTTACATATACAATTCTTTTCTCCTGTAACATAATTTAATCTCCTCTAGGGCAGGGACTTCACTTTTTTTCTCTATCACCAGCATATAATAAACACTTAATAAATCTTCATTGATTGATTGATTTCCCCAAACTGATTTAATCTCTAATCTGGCAACACCCCCACCCCCAGCATATTGTCTGTCTCTATGACACATAATATATGCTGATTAGTAGTAGAATTATCTGTGCCCAGCCTACTAGGCTATGAGTTCTTAGATAACAGGGTTCTTGTCTGGTTTATCTAATTTGCATCATACCCATAATGCCTTGTAAACACAGAATGCTGTGTAAAAGAGCCTTATTTTTCTTTTCTTTTTTGTTTTTATATACTTTTAAAAATTTTATCATTTTTATTTAATATTTTAGTTTTCAACACTGAGTTCCACAAGATTTTGAGTTACAAATTTTCTCCCCATTTCTAACCTCTCTCCATTTCAAGATGGCATATATCCTGATTGCTTTGTTCCCCAGTCGGCCCTCCCTTCTGTCACCCCACTCCCCCCCATCCCTTTCCCCTTACTTTCTTGTAGGGCAAGATAGATTTCTATGCCCCATTCCCTATATATCTTGTTTCCCAGCTGCATGCAGAAACAACTTTTTTTGAGCATTTGAATCCTCTCCCCTCTTCCCTTTTTCAATATATTCCTCTCTCACCCCTTAATTTTATTTTATTTTTTAGATAGCATCCCTTCATATTCAACTCACCCTGTGTCCTTTGTCTCTATATATGTATATTCCCTTCAACTACCCTAATACTGAGAAAGGTCTCATGAATTACACACATCATCTTTCCATGCAGAAATGTAAACAAAACAGTTCAACTTTAATAAGTCCCTTATGAATTCTCTTTCTTGTTTACCTTTTCATGCTTCTCTTGGTTCTTGTATTTGAAAGTCAAATTTTCTATTCAACTCTGGTCTTTTCATTGAGAAAACTTGAAAGTCCTCCATTTTACTTAAAATCCATATTTTGCCTTGGAGCATTATACTCAGTTTTGCTGGGTAGGCGATTCTTGGTTTTAATCCTAGCTCCACTGACCTCTGGAATATCATATTCCAAGCCCTTCGTTCCCTTAATGTAGAAGCTGCTAGGTTTTGTGTTATCCTGATTGTATTTACACAATTTTCAAATTATTTCTTTCTGGCTGCTTGCAGCACTTTCTCCTTGACCTGGAAACTTTGGAATTTGGTGACAATATTCCTAGGAGTTTTCTTTTTGGGATCGTTTTCAAGAGGTGATCAGTGTATTCTTTCAATTTCTATTTTACCCTCTGGTTCTAGAGTATCAGGGCACTTTTCCTTGATAATTTCTTGAAAGATGATATCTAGGCTCTTTTTTGATCATGGCTTTCAGGTAGTACAAAAATTTTTAACTTATCTCTCCTGGATCTATTCTCCAGGTCAGCGGTTTATCCAATGAGATATTTCACATTGTCTTCCATTTTTCATTCCTTTGGTTCTGTTTTATAATATCTTGATTTCTCATCAAGTCACTAGCTTCCACTTGCTCCAATCTAATTTTTAAGGTAGTATTTTCTTCAATGGTCTTTTGGATTTCCTTTTCCATTTGACTGATTCTGCTTTTCAAGGCATTCTTCTCCTCATTGGCTTTTTGGAGCTCTTTTGGCATTTGGTTTAGTGTATTCTTTAAGGTGTTATTTTCTTCAGTATTTTTTGGGTCTCCTTTAGCAAGCCATTCACTTGTTTTTCATGGTTTTCTTGCATCACTCTCATTTCTGTTCCCAATTTTTCCTCTACTTCTCTTATTGCTTTTCCAAATCCTTTTTGAGCTCTTCCATGGCCTGAGACCAATTCATATTTTCTTGATGTTGGCTCTTTGACTTTGTTGACTTCTTCTGGCTGTATGTTTTGATCTTCTTTGTCACCAAAAAAGGAATCTAGAGTTTGAGTTTGAGTCTGCGTTTGAGTCTGAGTTAATTTTCACTGCCTGTTCATGTTCCCAGCCAACTACTTGACCCTTGAGCTTTTTGTCAGGGTATGACTGCTTGTAGAGTAGAGAGCACTTTGTCCCAAGCTTTAGGGTCCAAGCACTGCTGTTTTCAGAACTACTTCTACTCCACTGTCATTGCAGGCTCTGTCATAGCAGCCCTCCTCTTCCCCCAAGAACAGCCAACCAGAACCAAGCAGGGCACAGCAAGAGAAACTGCCTCTGTGCTCACAAAGCACTCCTTGCACTGATCTGCTGCTAGATTCCTCCCACCATGTGAGCCAGGGACTCGAGAAGCAGCTGACACTGGAGCTCTGGAAGCAGTCTTATGGGCTTCCTGCTGCTGCCACTGCCATCACTGCACCACCTCTGCCACCCCCAGGGATGGGGCTGGACCACTCTCACCTCAATCCTGCAGCTTCCCACTAACCTGCTTTTTGGTGTTTGTGGGTTGAGAAGTCTGGTAACTGCTGCAGCTCAATGATTCATGGCCCTAAATCCTGTTCTGGCCCGCTGACTCCCAGTCTGGTTTTCCTGGCATAGCCCACGCTGGACTGCACTCCACTCCCAGCACCGAGTGATAGACCCTTCCCAGTGACTTTCCAGGCTCTCCTGGGTTGGAGACCTGTTTCCCTCTGCTATTTCTTGCGTTCCACAGCTCTAGAATTTGTTCAGAGCCATTTTTACAGGTGTTTGGAGGGATTTGGGGGAGAGCTTAAACAAGTCCCTACTTACCAGTCACCATCTTGGCTCCGCCCCCCAAGAGCCTTGTTTTTCAATGGATACATAACCTTGTAGACATAAACACTTCCTCCTTTGGTATTGATCACAATCCATCTACTCTCTGTTCCAGTCAGCCTTCCTGTCCCTATATAAACCAGAGACAGACAGACAGACAGACACACACACACACACACACACACACACATATACTCACTCACTACATTCCATCTCCCAGCTCTTCCCTTGGCTGTGGTCCATGCCTGGAATGCCTCACTCTTGACCTCTATTTCTTAGTACCCTGAGAGGCAGTATGGTATAGGGGATTGGACCCTCAGAATGGAGTCAGGAAGACAGGCTCAAATCTTCTTGCAGACACTTACCAGTTGTGTGACTCTGGGCAGGTCGCTTAACCTATGCCTTGGTTTCCTCATCTGTAAAATGAGGAGGGTAGGACCAGATGGCCTCTAAAGGTCCCTTTTGCCTCTAAATCTATGATCCCATGATCACCAACTCCCATCAAAGCACAGGTGCAGCCTCCTAAGAAAGGCCCTTCCTGATTCTTCAGCTATTAATCCATTCCACAGTATTTGTATTTACCTGCCTGTGCACACGTACACATTATATCCCCCCCATAGAAAGTAGGCTCCATAAGGACAGTGTTTCAGCAATCCAGCTAGCAGCTGCTGTGGGGGTGAAAAATCAACAACAACCAACTCACAGAATGCTGCAAGTCCAGGTTCTTTTGATCTGCTTTACTAAGGAAAGCAATGTTAAGGGATTAACAATCTTACTTTAATCCAGCATACAAATACCATTCACTTAGTTCAGAGGAAAAGGCCAGAACCTGAACTTCAGAGCAAATACAAACAAATTCCAAACATCAACAAACAGACCCTGTCTGATTCAAATCCTAATTCATAGTTACCAGAGTTTAACCGAGTCTGAACATCTGGGAAAGGTGGAGGGCTCTTAACTATAGCTACCCAGAGTCTCCACATCAGCTTGCCCCCAAGAGTGAAAGCCCTAAGCAAATAGCTCTGTCTTCCCTTTTTATGCACTCTTTAGCCATCATCAAACATTGGTCTGAGATGGGAACTTAAGCTCTTATGGAGTTAGCACCTACCCCTAGGACCTTGAGGGCTTCACGCCCACTTCAACTTAGCACTTAATAGCTAGGGGTTTTAGACCTTCTTGGGAGTGAAGATATAATCAGACCTCCCTTCATTGGCCCCACCTGGAGCCCCACCTTAGTTACCAATTCACACCTACATAGGCTTAGCACCTAATAGATCAGGGTTTGGGCCTGGGGCTTAGCACCTAGTAAGACTCAATCAAAGACACTTAATTAATCATTTTAAAGCAGTAAGAAAGTCCCAACTTAATTGATATTACAGACAGGGACTCCATTTTTTTGTCTCTGTATCCCTGGACCTACTACAGTGTGTGGCATTGTGCTAAGTGCTGGGGACATCACACATGGCAAAAGACAGTCCCTGCCCTAATGGAGGAGACAACATAGAAAAAGAAACTGAAAAACAGGGGAGAGGAAGGTACCTGGCTGGGGAACAATGACATTCCGTAGGGTGAAGAGCCAGAGCTGACTGCCTTGGGCCCCTTCCTTAAATGGAGAATCCAGGAGGAGCTCTCTGCTGTCCACCCTCCATCCTCTCCAGTCGGGGGCTCATCTGAGGAGCAGGGCAAGGGATACAGAGGCAGTCTGGGTTTCAGAGTTAATGCCATCTTGCCAGAAGGTGAGTTTTTAGAGACAATGATAGAGTTTAGGAAAGTAGCCAAGTAGGTGATAACTGTATCGTCAGAGTCTAGCACAATGCAGTGCCTGGCACATAGTAGGTACTTAATAAATACTGATTGATGTGTCAAAGGCAAGGGTTGAACCCAGGTGTTTTTTTCTAATCAATCAACAAACATTTATTATGCTACTGACTCTATCTAATATTCCAAACTGCTTCTTTCCAACGCCATATACAAGGGAATATATTAAAAAAATTAATATATAAAAATAATTGAAATAGATGCCAATAAATGAGTTTCCGATGTTTGTGTTCCAATAGTTTTTCCACTTTTTGGGCCTATCCGTCTCTGGCCTCACGCCAACCTCAGCATACCTACCTAAAAGCTTCCTTCCTGGACATACACTTAGCCATTGGGTCTACCATTCTCCCACACACCTTCACTTTCACTGGGTCTGCCTTGGAGAGACTCAAAGACTCCTCTACTCTGTTCTTGCTTCGTGCTCATATGCATGCTCTCTCTCTCTCTCTCTCTCTCTCTCTCTCTCTCTCTCTCTCTCTCTCTCTCACACACACACACACACACACAGTATCCAAGAAACAGGGCCTGGGGCCCCATAACTATATATTCTAGAAATTATCCTGCTTCCCCTGGCCCAGTGACAGTCTCTCTAAATGCTGTTTGCTGAGACTCATTCAATTCCCCAGACAGCCCAGGGCCTGACAGGTCGGTGAGAAACGCCTCTGTGCTTTGAGATTTATTTAATGGGTGTCTGATGAAATGACTGGGAAGGCTGGGTCCTCCCAGAGTCATATTATCTCTGGCAGGAATAAAAATCAGTTGAGCAGTGGGGTTTGATGGGGCACAATCTGTTAGCAGAAAATTGGGCTGTCACCCAGGGTGTCATGTTCATTTGGGCTGATTAAAGACATATTCATCGACTGTCACTGTTGCCGTATCTGTCACCAGGAGAACTAACAGGAATGCGCAGACAATTTTTTTTCCTCCTGATTCAAGGGAGGGAGGAGGAGTAAGAGAGGAAAGGAAAAGGAGGAAAAGAAATAGGGGGATGAGGAGGAGGAAGAGGGAGAGAAAAGGAAGAAGATGAATAAGAGGGAGAGGAGGAGGAGAAAGGGAAGATGAGAAACATAAAGAGAAGGAAAAAGAAGGGAAAAAACAAGATAGAAGGAGAAGAAAGAGAGGAGAGAAGGAGATAAGGAAGATGAGAAACATAAGAGAAGGAAAAAAAGATGAGAAAAAACAAGAAGAGAGGACCAGGAGGAAAGAGGGGAGAGGAGGAGGAAAAAGAGAGAAGGAAAAAAGATTGAGAAACATAAGAGAAGGAAAAAAGGATGGGGAAAACAAGAGAGAAGGAGGAGAGGAGGAGAAAGAGAGTAGACAAGGAGAAAAGGAAGATGAGAAACATAAGAAGAGGAGAGGAGGAAAAAAGATGAGAAAGAAACATAAGAAGAGGAGGAGAAAGAGGAAAATGAAGGAAGAGGAAAATGAGGGAAAAAAAGATCAAGAGAAAAGAAGGAAAGAGAAAAGGAAAATGAGAAGTAGGAAAAGGAGAGGAGGAGGGAGAGGAGGAAGGGAAGAAAGAGGAGAAAGAAAAGAAAAAGAGACAAGGAAAAAGAGGAGAAGTAGGAAGAAGAGAGAATGAAGGAGAGAAAGATGGATAAGAAGGAGAGGAGAAGAAAGAGAGAATGATGAGGAAGAGGAGGAGAGAAAGGAAGAAGAGAAAAAGGAAGAGAAAGAATAAAAACCCTGGCATCTTATAAATATTGCATCCAGTTACCTAGCTTTTTTCCCCCTTGTGAAGATAACAGTGAAGTCCACATTAGCCCGTGAGTCATTTCTTTAGGCAGCAGCACAAACCCCAAAATAAATTTTATGCACTGGCAGACCTTCCTCCTCAGGGCATTGTCCTAAGCTCCATTTGAAGATATGTGAAGGGGTTCCATTGTCCATACCTCATTCTCGATTAATGCAAGTGTTGGAAAGTATACCTCCCTAAAGATTCAGACCTCAATGGATCTCACTAGTAAAATTAAGGTTTTGGATGTGCCAGTCTCCAAATGGGCTGCTCAGCTGAGACATTCTACATACTAAGGATCATTTAGCTAACATTCTGTGTTCTCCACCCAGAACTCCACCCTGTAGCTCAGATAACTCTCAGCTCTTTTAAGATCCCATAGATAGGATCATATATTTAGGATTGGGAAACACCTTATAGACAATCCAATTCAACCCCATTTCATAGGTAAGGACCTAAGGTCCAGAAAAAGTTAAGTGATTTATCTAAATTCATATTGATCATAATATGAAAGGTATGGATTCCAATCCACCTTCTGGTTTTTCTTTAAAAAAATCTATATTGTACATGCTGAACAAACTCGCCATCTCTCTTTGCTCAAAATGTGGGATGTGCAATGACTGTGAGTCTGGTTGGATATAAAACATGTTTTATGTAAAAAAAAAATTTGTTATGAGGGACGGCTCTCTGGGAGCAGGCGGAAAGAAGGACACGGGAAAAACTAGATGATATAAAAATAAAAAATATCAATAAAAATTGAAGTCATGTCTTCTTAACCCCACGCTAGTATATTTCCCACTGTGCCATTCCTCTGGCCTTCTCTGTTCTAAGGATCCTTCTAGTTCTGACTTTTCTGCTCTTAGAGCAGTGGTGTGACCATATTTGGAGTCTGGGGATATGGGCTCAAATCCATTCTTTGCTACTTGTTTGACCCTGGGCAAATCACTTCACCTGTGTGGATGGACCTGTTTCCTCTTTTGTAAAATGAGAGGCTTATACCTGATGAACTCTAAGAACCTTTGCAACTCTAAATCCATGCTGCTATGACCTTCCCAGAGTTATAAAGGTAATAAATGTGTGATATTGCATTTGAACTCACATCATAGGAAGGAGGAAGGGAAAAAAGGAAACAAATGTTTATTAAACACCAGTGTGATCTCATTTGATCCTTACAATATTGTGAGGTAGATGCTACTATTATCCCCACTTTATAGTCGAAGAAACTGAGGCAGATAGAAGTTAAGTGACTAATTCAGGGCCCACATGGCCAGTGTCAGAGGCTGGATTTGAACTCTGGTCTTCCTGACTCCAAGCCAGGTACTCTGTGCACTATGGTGCTCCCCTAGAGGCCAGACTTAGAGCTAGATAGTCGCTGTGTTCTGAGGCCTCTTCCACAACTGATGTTTTAGGTTCTATGGCCTCTTTCTGCTCCAGCATTCTGTGCTCTAAGGCCCTTTGATTCTACTTTCTATCATTTGGAAAGCCCACAGGAGTCTTCCTACTCCTCCCAGATAGGAGACATAACTATGAGGACTCTTTAAAATTGAAAAGGCAACTTTTGAGATCATTTAGTCCAACCAATTCATTCTACAGAGGGGAAACTGAGGTCAGAGAGGTGAAATGACTTGCTCAATGTGACAACAGGTGAGAAATGGCAGATCTGGCACTTGAACCCAGTTGTTCTGTTTCAGTACCCTTTCTGTCATACCTCATTGCTCTTTTTAAAGATCTGTTTTCTTAGGTCAGTTTGAATGAATGGGAGACAGAGAGAGAGAGAAAGAGAGAGAGAGAGAGAAAGAGAGAGAGAGAGAGAGAGAGAGAGAGAGACAGCGAGAGAGAGAGAGAGAGAGAGATATGTGGGGAGCTCCAAGGAGGAGGAAGAGGAAGGGGAGGAGGAGGAAGAAGAGGAGGAGGACAAGGAGGAGGAGAAAATGAAGAAGAAGAAGAAGAAGAAGAAGAAGAAGAAGAAGAAGAAGAAGAAGAAGAAGAAGAAGAAGAAGAAGAAGAAGAAAATGAATCAGAAGAAGAGGATGAAGAAGAAGGAAGAGGAGAAGAAGGAGGAGGAGGAGGAGGAGAACAAGAAGAAAAGGGGGATAGACATAGGAAATGGAGAGAGAGAGAGAGAGAGAGAGAGAGAGAGAGAGAGAGAGAGAGAGAGAGAGAGAGAGTCACCCCACCAACATACCCATTGAAATCCCATGGCCAGGAGTAAAGTAAGCCATACAATCCCACTTCTCATAATCTAGCACCAATTCATGGTGCCTTCCATGTACACCAACATCAATAAGTTGATGGCATCGATGGCTTGTTATTTCATTAATGTGGAAATGCCCTCCATTGTCACAGACCATCCTTCAGTGGCTTCCCATTGCTTTTACGTTAAAACACAAAATATTCCACCATTAAAAACCCTCCATACTCTGGCTTCCATCCATCTTTTCAGTCTTATAAATGTTAGTCCTCTTGATGAAATCTAGCTTTTTGCTGTCCATGGCATTCCATCTATGACCCCCATGCCCATGCCTGGTGGGTCTCCCACATCTGCAATGTTTCCTCACCTGTACCTCATAGAATCCCCACCTTCCTTCAGTTATAGCTTTAGTCTTTCCTTCTCTCCCGAATTGGGAGCAACTTTCTCTCTCATGAAACTTTTTTTTCCCTTACGTTCTATATATTTTCTATTTAGAGGCAGAATGGTCCTAAAGGATAGTTACCTTGAACCCAAACCTGGGTTTGAGTCTTTCATCCTATATACTGAATGGGTGATCAGTGTCCCAGGTACCCTGAAGACTATAATTTTCAGAGAAGGTGCTGCGGCAACAAAATCCCAAGCCCAGTCTTCGTTTCTGATATTTCGTATTTACTTCTCTGTATACACATTGCAATGCCCCAAGAAAATGTTAAGGGCAAGGAGCTTCAATTTTTTTTACCTTTTGTATCTTTACCACATGGCAAAATGCCCAACATTTGTTGTCGTTGTAATTCAGATGCTGCTGAGTGGCAGAGTGGGTAGAGTGCTGGACCTGGACTCAGGTAAACCTGACTTCAAACTTTGTCACTTAAACCTATTTCCTCGTCTGTAAAATGAGGAAAGGGGGCAGGTTGGATCCCATCACTTCTAAGGTCTCTTCTCACTATCCATATGTCATCTGATGATTGTTTTTGCAGGGCTATGATTTCATGGGTGGGTGGAACTTGCGGTGTATAAACTTAACTCTACTGACTTCCTTTACAACTGATAGTCTCAGAGAGTTGTCCAGGACTCACTAAGGCTAAGTGACTTGCCCAGAATCATGAGGCCAGTAAGTATCAGAAGCAGGAGTGGCACTCTGGTCCTCCTGACTCCAAATCCAGAACTCTATTCACGATACTGTATTATCTTACACTTTGCATTGTTGTTCAGTCGTTTTCAGTTGTGTCCAACTCTTCGAGACCCCATTTGGGCTTTTCTTGGTAGAGATACTGAAGTGATTTGCCATTTCCTTCCCCAGCTCATTTTAAAGGTGAGGAAACCAAGGCAAACAGGATGGAGTGACTAGCTTGGGATCACACAGCTAGTAAGTGTGTGCAGGCTGCATTTGAACTCAGGAAGATGAGTCTTCCTGATCTAATCCCAGACCTCTGTCTCCTGCTCTTCCTAGGTGCCCCCATATATAGGCGCATACTAAATGGGTTGAATCATCTGTCAACCATGGACTGGGGGCTTTTCCAGGTGTAGAGACAGGATGCACTGAGTCATTCACACACATTGTCATGCCTACTTACCCTTGTGACTGAAGCCATCAGTATGTGAATTACCAAGCCCGTTAAGGGTACACCACGGAACTTTTACATATAAGCCCTGCTTACTACGAATGGCAGTAGAGACATTTGGGTGCATTTATGGTATGCCCCAATTCTCCTCTGTTTATCCAGAAGAGCCTGGCTCACCTCATCACAGGAAAGTTTGATGTCATGGTTTAGTGGGTATAATAATTTACCCATGAGCCACATGTTCACTGAAGCATATTTATATCTGGGTACCTCAGTGTTTCCATAGCAGCCTCCCTTTGACATTTGTAGGGAGGGGTATCTGGAGGGACTGCTTTTACACTGGAAAAATGGTCCCCAGCTTTCAAGAGAGACAGCCACTGTTTTGTGATGGTGCTGAATAAACCCAGGCAAGTACTTTCTTGCCTTCTAAGTGTCTTTCGTTGTGAAGCAACTTTCACTGTGAAAGCAACTTGAGACATTTAATTAGCATGCAAATTCTTCCCAGATTTAGGGAGTCCTCTCTATCCTAGGGCAGGGCAGGCCAGCTTAGCTCAGACTGCAGTTGGGAGAAGGGGCCCTTTCCTTAGCTTTCCATGGTGGAAGCTGTGAGGCAAGACGCCTCGGATGGGCTTGGCGTAACTCAGCACAGGGCTTTAAGGTTTAATCAAAAAGCGCCTTAACAGAAGGAGTTTGGGGAAAGTTTGATTCTAATTCCTCTGACACCGCTCCATCACCATCTGGTTCCCTGGCCATTGTGCATAGGGAGCCATTAAATATTTAAAAGATTTCTATTATTGAATTAACTATTTATTGATTTATAATTTAAAAGATTTATGCCCGGCCATTTAAAAAAATTCCAAACGGACTTTCACTTCTAAGAGACGTCAAGTGCCATTTGCTACTGGCGAATGTCTCCTGTACCCTTTTCACCCCCGGAGTGAGGAGCGGACAATTATTCAAGGACCCTGAGTTCAATATTCAGACTATTTCCAGGCTTCAGCCTCCAGTTGCTTTCCCCTGCCCCTCCCCTCATTCCCTGCTCCTGACATTAGGTCATGCATGGCCACCGCCATCCATCCACCACCCCGGAACCGGGATGATTTCGGGCAGCGCAGGGACTCTGCTATCTCTCCCATAGGTGTCACTGATTTAAAACTTGGCTACACTTCACAGTCTTCTGCCAAATTTCTCAGCTGGGCTTTCATTGAAGGGAGGGAGGTCTTTGTATTTGCTGTATTACAAGTAGGGAAACAGATCTTAGCATGGTGCCATTTGTTATCGACATTGCCACCATGCAGATCATCCCTGGTATTTGAGCCTGGTGCTGCCTTCCATATAGGTCCCTTTTCTGATGTGCTCACTCAGTGCTCTTGATGTGACTTCATATATAATACATGCACACACACCCACGCACACACACACACACATTTCTACTTATTTCTGCACATATTTTACTGTTTCAGTAGAATATAACCTAAACAAACAAAAAAAAAAACTAAGGCCACTTGCAGCTCTAAATCCTGGATCACTTTCTTTTTTTGTCTTGCATCTCTCTACAAGCTTTTAGTTTGATCTCTAAGCACAATTACTTTTAGGTGATCTTGGAGGAGATTTTTCTCCTTTGGCTATTTTCTGTGTAAGGAAGGGGAGATTTGGTTTCCGCCCACCTCCCCCCATTTCAGTGCAGTTGGTGTAGACACCTGATATAATCGCAGATGAGATGTTGACCTATTAACAAAGTTTAAGAAACACCTCTGAGGGATTTACATAGATAGCCCTTGCTAACATTTGGGCAATTTGTCGGTTCAAGGCAGTGGTAGAGGACACCTCTGGGCTTAAACTAGAAGAAAGCATTTAAGAGTTCATCCTCCCCATACATGTTGTCCATGACACTTCGAAACAGAACTTCTAGGTCAGCAGGAGACGGCTCATCCAGGGGAGAGCAGAGATGCACGTTCTCTAAGCAAACATGGACCATGTGGACTCAGGAGAGGGCTTAGCACTGGAAACTGAGAAGACTGGACCTTAAAATCATGGCTAAGTGATATTTTCTGTAGATGTACTAGACCCAGGGAGGAACCTTTTAAGCCATTTAAAAACACATTGAGGGAATCCATTACCGGTTGACTGGGTGATATACATATATGCATTGTGTATGTATATACATGTGTATAAACACACATATGTGTACATACACACATACATTCTCTACTTATGTGCCTTACTACAATTTTACTCTAAGTTTGTACCCACTCTTCTAGTATTTGTGGGAGAGTTTTTCCCAAGGTTATGGGTACAGAGAATATTTTCAGGTAAAAGTTTTTACTACACCATTTTAGTAAATGCTATTGCTTTGAGCTAAGTGCACCAACTGTCTTGTTGTTAATGAAAAGCACATTGGTAGGGCTCATGAGCTATTGTATTGGAAGTGGATATCCACAGGAACTTCCCTAGAACCCAAAGTAGTAACTTTTCCCAGCTCCTCCTTATTTTTTGTCACCAAGGACACAAACCACTTACTCCTCTGCTGAAATGGTAAGGGAATTGAGATAGAATGTTGCATCTGCAATGAGATTTCTTTTTCTAAACAAATTGGTATCTTTTGTTTTTGTTTTTTTTACATCAAAATTTCCTTCAATATCCCTCCCCCTTACCTCTCCCAAAAAGCCATCCCATATAACAAATAGCATTTTTAAACAAAAAAGAAGAGAAAACACAGCAAAACAGAACAATATATCAAAAAAGTTTGAAAGTATTCTGCAAAGAGATTTCTAGTTTCATCTTGGATACTCTTAATATCCAGAACCTTCCTTGAGCATTGCCCCTTTTAGTCCACTTGGCACCAGCTCAGGCAACACAAACTGACTTAATTCAGACAACAAAGTAGACCTTTTGGGGATGGGGAATATTTTAATGTTTTGTCTTCATATCCCACGTGCCTGGTGCAATGTCAAGGAATGCATATTGAACTGATTTAATGCATTCCAACAATAAAATAATAATAATAGTTAGTGTCTAGCATTTATATAGCATTTTAGAGTTTGTAAAGCACTTTACATATGTCACCTGATTTGATCCTCCCAACAACCCTGTTATGTTTGTCATTTTATAAATAAGGAAAGTGGGCAGAGAGAGGTGGAGAGACTTGGCCAAGGTCACACAGCCAGTCAGTGTCTGAGATAGGATTCAAATTCAGGTCCTCTGGCCTCCAAGGACAATACTCTACCCATTGCAGCCCCGAACTGCCTCTCAAAAATAATATATGTAAAAACTAGATCAGTAAACATCGTTCCCGTATTATCCAGCACTTTGCATCATTCATTCTTTGTCAATCTATTAACAAGTTATTTCAAAAAAACTTCAGAGCTAAGAGAAGAGCTCGGATGCCTGTCAATCCAATTTATAACTAAACAAGAATCCCCTTTGGAACACCCCTGACAACTGCTTGAAGAATCCCAATGAGGAGGAACTCACCAGCTTCCAAGGGAGGTTTTTTCTCTTTAGGATATCTCTAACTATTAGGAAGTTTTCCTTATATCAAAGCTAAATAGGCTTCTCTGAAACTTCTACCCACTGCTCCTAGTCATTCCTTCTTTGCCCAAGCAGTAGACTCATGACATTTTTTCAAATACTCGGAGGCAGCTTTTAGGTCCCACCCAAACCTTCTCTTCTTCAGGCTTAACATTTCCCAATTCCCTCCACTTGTACCCATATGGTACCAATTGTAGCCATTCCATCAGCCTGTTTGCCTTCCTCTGAATGTTTTCCAGCGTATCAACACCCTTCTTACAGTGCAGTGCCCAGAACTGGGCACAATATTCCAGAAATGGTCTATAAGTCCATGAATTCAAGTTACCACTGTTGGTATAAGGAGGAATAATTTTAACATTGTGCCTATTTTTTTTTCCATCTGGAGAGATGAAAGCTTAGGGAGAAATTCATATCCATGTTTGCCCAACAGTCAGTTGAAAGAATAGGGACCCTGGAAAAGGCAGCCTTTTAATTGTATTGACCATTACTAAACAAATTGATCCATGGAACTTGTACTGTCCTGCTTCTGGGTTTTATTTCTATTTCAGAATGTAGGTGTCAATTTCAACTTGTTCCATCAGTGGGGGATATCATTGGTAGGGGTCAAGGGTTTAGAGCTTAGAATTCATAGCGACCATAGGCTACAGAGTTATAAGAGGCCATAGAGGCTTTCCAATTGGATTAAAACATCAGGCTGAATTGAATAAGATCATTTTAATAGGGATAAATGAAAGTCTTATACTCAGGTCTAAATATTCAACCTCACAAGGATAGGATGGTAGAGACGCAGTTATATAACAATTTATCTGAAAAACATCTGGGGGTTTTGGTGGACAGGAATCTCAATACTGGGGCAGCTAGGTGGAGCCATAGTGCACACAAAGCTTCAGGTCTGGTCAAGAAGACTCATCTTCCTGAGTTCAGATCCCACCTCAGACACTCACTAGCTGTGTGACCCTGGATATGTTATTAACACTGTTTGCCTCAGTTCCTTTATCTGTAAACTGAGTTAGAGAAGGAAATTGCAAACCACTCCAGTATCTTTGCCAAGAAAACCCCAAAATGGGGTGAAAAGGGGTTGGACAAGACCGAAATGATGTAACAACAGCAAACTCACTATTAGCTACCTGATGGGGTTTGTTTGGGGTTGGGTTTCTTTTGTCTTGGTGTTTTTGGTTGTTGTTTTTAGACTTAATTTCCCTATCTCCCCCAGGCTAGAAGTATAGTGGCCACTCATAGGCTCAACCCTACTACGGATCAGTAAAGAAGATTTACTTGCTCCATTTCTCACCTCTAGGTAAACAGACTAGTGACCCTCCACCCCCAGAGGTTCCCCATATTGGTGCTGGACTTAACACGGCCACTCAATTGACTTAGCCCATTGCAGTGTGGAACGCCCTAAATTCAAGATATCCACCAACCTCAAACTTCCTGGTAGCAGCAATTAGAGACATGAACCACCACACCCCAAAATATAATCTGCACACCATTGTATTATAGCATGGAAGAAAGCATAGGCAATCTTGGGTCGCATTTAAAAGAATAAGGAAGCAAAAAAATATCTCTGTACACTACTCTAATCAGATGACACTCCAGAGTATTGTGTTTAATTCTGGGCCACACATTTTAGGATGGGCATGTTTAAGATGGAAAGCATCCAAAGGAATGGAATCAGACTAGTAAAAGGTCACAAGTCCAAGTCAAAGGAAAATCAACTGAAGGAAATGAGGATATTTACCATGGAAAAGGAAAGACTTTGTAGAAGCATATGGGAAAGGAATTGCATTTGTCTTGTTTGGTGTCAGAAGGAAGAATAAGGATTTACCAATAATTACTAATTATTTACCAATAATGGATAAAAAGTTGTAAAGAACCCAATTGAGGATCATGTGTCCAAGGACTGATTGGGCTGCCTCCAGATGTAAGAGGCTCCCCTACACTAGATGTCTCCAAGCAAAGGTGGTACATGCATACTGTGGTCTGTTATAGAAGGGCTTCTTTGGGGGGCTGTGGGTTGGGCTAGATGACTTCAGACATCACTTATACTTTTGATATTTTGTGATTCTCTAGAACTGGGGCCCAGGAAAGGGAAGGGAATTTCCCAAGATTCCACAGGTGGAAAGTAACAGAGCCAGGAGTTGAACCCAGAACTACTGAATCCAAACCCGAGTCGGCCTTTGGGGGATTCTCACGTCAGTCCTTGATCAAGTCCAAGGGCTGGCTGGCGTACATCTACCTAGGCAGGGTCAGGTTTCAATAAAGATCACTTACCACTCACTTCTCTTATGACCTTGGGGATTCCGGCTTTACCGATATGCATATTTTTTTTCTTCTTCTAAAACCCATTCTTGGCGATATATCAAAACCACATATGGTAATTAGTACAAGTCTGTCAGGGGAAAATATGGCAGAAAAAAGGCATTCTGCTTTAGAAATCATGGCTCTTGTTTCTTAAATCAATGAATTATGAATCAGAATTTTTCTGAATTGAAAAGACGCATACTATAAATAATAACTATTTTAAGACTCCCACGTCGAGTCCCCAATGAAATTATGAGGGCATGAGGATTATGCTCAGGAAGATAATTACTGGAATATCAGACTCAAAACTATAATAAAGTCTATTAAAAATGACATTAGAGAAAGAACTATAGGATTATGGAACTGGGTGGGAGAGGACCCCACCTTTTCATGTGATATTCCCCTGGGGGGAATACTTTTTAAAAGACATAAATATTATGTTACAGACTTTGACTTTCTGATTCTGACTGGGTAAACATCTTGAGGAAGTGGGGGTTTTCCTCAAAAGAAATCAGCATGACCTGAGATGGGAGTTGACATTCATCTTGGGGAGGTAAGTGAGATGCACATTTGGGGTCGGCCTGCTTTCCAACGGGACCCAGAGCCATGCGGTGACAGGTATGATCTGGGGCTAAAATCAGCCTTTCAAAAAGAGGGATAAAAGCCCGTCTGTCTGGGTTGTCCCCAGGGATGTGAAAATGATGGTGGTAATGAGAGGCTATTAGATTATAAACTCTCTAAGGGCAAGGATGGGTCTTATCTAAACTTCGTATCTCTTCTAGCAGTTGGCATAGCCTTCTGAACACTCCAGGAGATTAATAATGTTAGCTGTGTTGCAAAAACAAAAGCACACACACAAATTTAAAACCACATGGCTATGAAAGTTTTCTCCATCCTTTCCCCCAATTTTCTCAAATCCCTGATTTTTCTCTTCTTTGGAAGTATATTGACAGAACTACTTCCATGGGCCACAAGTCCAATCTGTATCCGCTGAGCTTCTAGGCCTCTAGCCCTGGGAAATGGGACAGGTCTACTCTCCTTTGCAGAAATTTATGAAGGAGTACCCTCTTCTTCCCAATAAGATACTGTTATGGCCTAGAGATTAAAATGACAGATTTGAAGTTTTCCAGGTCTACCCCACATCATGCCAACCAAAACCAAACTAACTTCATGAGCAAAATCAATTCTATTAGGGTGTCATTTAATCTTTTCACTTCCTTGGTCTCAGTTGGGCAATTTTCTCCCTACTCGGTCCATAGGGTCCTAGAAGCAGGAGTAGGGAACCTGCAGCCTCTAGGCCATAGGTTTCCCACCCCTGTGACCTAGAGTGTTAAAAGTGGAAGACACTGTCAGTGCCATCTACTCCAACTCTCTTGTTTGACAGATGAAGAAAGTAAAACCCAGAAAAGTAAGGCCATTACCTAGTATCAACTTTGAAATGTGAATTTGTTTCTTGATTCATCCAGGCCAGATTTTAGATTCCTTGAAGGGAAGAGGCAAGTATTATATAATTCCTTATCTCCTATAACATTATGGTGAGTAGTTGCTTGGTAAATCTTGGGTACATGCATAAATGAATGACAAAAAGTAAGGATGTATTCATTTGTGTAATATGTGTGTGGCATGTTCTTGAGAACTATATCCTTTATAAGCCTATATGGAGTTCGGCAGATAATGTAACTACTCCAGTGAGGACACTTTGAATATAATGTCTGATGAGAAATCGGGTGTGAATTATCACAACAGAAATGGCGCATGGGAAACTTTAATAAGAGTGCTAAAATAGACAAAAGATGGAACCTGGTAGCTGCATCTAACTCTAGTTACTACTAACAAGAGACTCTACATTTGCCTTCCACGGAAAGAAGCAACAGTCACAGATGGCCAGGTCCTAGCTGGGATTCCCATGCTGACAAGCCATGGTTAAAAGATTTCAGTGCTTCTCAGATCTAATGTTGACATGATGCCTTGCTTTTAGATCCAAAGGGTCCTGGGTTTCATTATTGAATAAGTTGCTAAGACCTCCTCACCCTCACCTACTTTGCTGTAACATACATAGTTAGAAGGGGAAGTAGCAAGAAAGTGGGCCCAGAGGGTCCACTTTTCTTATCGCATTAGTTTGCAAGATGAGAAATCATAGTAGAAAATAAATATGGTCAAGGAGACTCATCAACTACAGACAAGGGCAGAGAGTTGTATGGGAAACAGGCAATTGGAGAGAACTCATTCACTTTGGGATTCCTATCTCTTGCTATAATCTCTTGCATTCTATTTTATGGAACTTTGTTTTCATTGCTAAATGCTGTGTGATAAAATCTGGCTAGTAAGGGAGATTGGGAGAGAAAAAATGGCAGCTTGTGAGCCGTGCTTGAGTAAATGGTGAACCTGAATATGGGGCATTTTGCACGAAACATTGATGAATTTTCTATTATGTGCTATGCACGACATGAAGGGCATCCCAAGGAGGATGTACCAGAAGCTGGGGCAGAGTCTCTCCTCTCTGTTCTGTCTCTGCTTTCCATCCCTTGAGGCCAAACGCATCCAATGGGCAGTTTCATTATTGGATATGTCAGTTTTAATGGACTGGAAACTGAAGAAGCCTCACCAGGATAGCAAAAAAATGAGTGTCTCCCTATCTTTGCCAGTCAGCCCTTTCAAGCAGCATTACAGGGAAGCTTCCTGAACTGTCAGGGCTGATTGGGAGTTGCATTGCTATATGACTTGTCAGCAAGGAAGACGGGAAGCGAAATTCATGCATCTTGCTTGGGGCTCATGGACTCTGTTTCTTCCTTTGAAAAGGGTGGGAGGTTAGAGCAGCAGACCCCAAGGTTTCCTGGGAACTCTGAAGATCTGTGTTCTACATTGGATGTACTGAGCAAATTATATGTAACTGACAGTCTTGTTAAGTTAATTATATTTAAAACACATTAGGAGATTTTGTGATTTAAGAGGGAATTACATTGCAAAGGGCAGAATCTTCTTGTAAATTGAATAATCACACCCTTCGTTAGCTCATTTTGTAAGTTCAGAGTTTTGATATGTGGGTTTTCTTTTTTAACTTGAAAATAAATTTCTGCTAACCACTTGCCAATCAAGGCAGACAAACGGATGCCTGCCAAGAGAGATTATGGCAAGAAGCCTGGGGCTCCATGATGGAGGGAATGGATTCAGTATCATAGGCTCTGAGATCTAAGAATGAAAGGAACCTCAGAGTCCTTCTGGTCCATCCCCTTCATTTTACATATGAGGAAACTGAGGCACAGGAAGGCCACATGACTTGCTCAGAGAGTAAGCATCAGAAGTCCAATTTGAACCTAGGTCCCCTGACTCCAGATATACTGGCATTCCCCCTGATCTCCAGATCTTTGCTATCCCATACAACTCACTCAAATCTGTAAGTAACAATGGTGGCACCTTGGGAGAACCTCCTACATTTCTCCCCAATGTATACCCTTGGAGGCCCGAATCAGAGTATCAGGTAACTATCTTGGCACCTTGCTTGGCTTTCCAGAGCTCATAGGAGTTGTTTGTTGTTGCTGTTGTTTTAAAGAGGGTGGACAAACCAAGTTCCTTCTTTGCTCCAATGTATTTACACCCTCTCTTTCTCCTTCTTCACCAGCCTTCACTCCAGAGATTCATCCCTAAAGTAGAAGGAAGAATAGAAAAGTAGAAAAAACCCTGGGTCTTAGCTCGGGCTTTGCTATTCACCAATTGTTAGTAATCTCCCTTCAATTTAATTAGTTTTCTCAACTGCAAAATGGGGGTAGGAATACCGGTACCATCTAACTACATCACATAAATATCTAGATGTATGTAAAGTGCCTCATAAAACTTCAGGCATCATATGGATTCACAGATTCCCCAAATTGTAGAGTTGCAAGGGACCGCATCTCATCCAACCTATCTTGGATGGGAAGAATTCCCACCTGGCAAGTGGCTGACTAGCCTGTGCTTGACAATCTCCTAGAACATGGAGCTCACCACCTCTCAAGCCAATAGATTCCACCTTGGGATGGAGCTGATTGCTATTACATTTTTCCTGACATAAAAACTAAGCCAATTCCTTTGCAACTTTTATCTGTCCTCCATCATTCTGCCATCAAGGGCCAAGTGGAACATATTTAATCTTTTTTCCATATGACATCCCTTCAAATATTTGAAGATATCTATCATATTCCCTTAAGACATCTCTTCAACTGGCCAGCCATCCCCAGTTCCTTCAGCCAGACTTGACCTGGACCAAACTCAAGGTCCTTCACCATTTTGGTCATCCTCCTCCACATTACATACTTGAGTGGCAGTTGTGTGGCTCAGTGGATAGAGTGCTAAGTCTGGAGTTAGGAAGACCTGAGCTCAAATATGACCTCAGACACTTACTAGCTGTGTGACCTTGGACAAGTCATTTAACTGCTATTTGCCTCAGTTTCCTCACCTGTAAAATAGGGACAATAATAGCACTTCCCTCCCTAGGTCATTGTGAGGATCAAATGAAATAATAATCATAAAGCATTTAGCACGTGCCTAGCACATAGTAGGCTCTATATAAATGCTAGCCATTTTTACTTGAAACCTATTATAATTTGAAAGCAATGCACTCCCATTTTAAGAAGGGACATTGACAAATCGAAGCAAAGCCAGAACAGAATAAATTGGGGAGGGGTGTTGAAATAGATATTTATATAGTACCTGCTCTATGACAGACACTACGCTAAGCGCTTTACAAATATTATCCCATTTGAAATAATTGAGATAGTAAAGGTGACTAAACAGTTCAAAGGGTTAAAGAAACAAAATGACTTAACAGAGACATGATTGCTGTCTTCAGATTCAATACAACCTAATCCCCAAATTAGTTAAGTCTTTGCTACATCAGGCAAAGGGCTGGACCCTGACAACACAAAGGCCCGAAGAGAATCCTGTCTGCCTTCAAGAACCTTACATTCATGTCAAAGGGGTACGGGACTTAGCCTGTGTGACTCCCGGGGTAGAAAGAAGGAAGACCAAAAGCATATTGGAGCTCAGGGTCCGGAAGGAGTTTCTAACAACTGGGACTGTCCAGGAATGATTTGGGTTGCTTTGTGAGGTACTGAGAACCCTGTCACTCAAAGTATGTAAGTAGAACCTGGCTGATTCCCAGTTAGAGGGGTGATCCTTGTAAGGGTAAGGAACTGTGGTTGGACTGGGTAACTAGAGAGTGAATGATTTCATTCACTTTTCTCTCACTTATAGTCTAAATAGCCATCTCACTGCTTAAATAATCAATATGCATTTATTAGGCACCAATTATGTGCCAGGGTTGGGCTTGTTAAGACAAAACACATTAGACAAATGTCTATGACCAGAAGGATGGAGGTCTAGCAGAGAAGGGTGAGGAGAAGCAGATGTCCTTGGCCACATTTCTCCTTCTCTGTTGGCAGCAACAGTGACCAGGGGGAAATTTAGGGCAGCTTCAGCTCCAGAATACACCAAGCAATGATGCCACACAGCTATAGAGAGGCTCAAGGAATAAAGGTTATCTCCCTTAGGGTGTCCTGTGGGATTTTTACACTCCCTTTTCACATCAGTATTCTTGATGAAATTGCTAGAATCAAGTCATGGTGAGGAGAAGAGAAAGGGAAGGAGGAGAGATAGAGACATAGAAACTGAGAGTCAGAAAAGGAGGGATGGATGGAGAGAGAGATAAGTATATAGAGAGGAAGAAAAGAGGGAGCATATGAGACAATTAAGGAAGAGGGGAAAAGTAAAAAGGAGAGGGGGAAAGAGGAGGTAGAGAGAGGAGAAGGAAGAAAGCGAGAGACAGAGAGATAGAGACAGTAAGGAAGAGAAGGCTGGAAGGAGGGAGGGAGAAACAGAAGGATAAAGGAAGGGAAGGATGGAGAGAG
Organism: Trichosurus vulpecula; assembly: GCF_011100635.1. Taxonomy (NCBI): domain Eukaryota; kingdom Metazoa; phylum Chordata; class Mammalia; order Diprotodontia; family Phalangeridae; genus Trichosurus; species Trichosurus vulpecula. Next base: position 29,629,538 of record NC_050574.1, read on the forward strand.
AAAAAAGAGGAGAAAAGAGAGGGAGGGAGAGAGAGAGAGACAGACAGAAATGGAGAGAGGGGGGGTGGGGAGGGAGAGGGAGAGGGAGAAGAGAATATTGGGGGGGAGTGGGGAGGGAGAGAGAAACAAAAAAAGACAGAGGGAGATGGGGACAGAGGAGGGAGATGAGAGAACCCTGAACCCTGAGAGAAGACATTACCCACAGTATTCAATAGCTGAATAGCTTGGAACAGGAAGTCCTTCATAACAAAACATTTTCCACGTAATTTCACACACAGACTTTGATTGAAGAGTTTTAAATCCAAGTCCAAGGCTCCTGCCCCCCGAGTCAATGGTGTGGCAAATATTTCTTGCAACAAACCTGCCGTTCTAAAAGAATGGTTTCCAGTCTGCTTGCAGACAGCCTGTAGCCTGTTGGGCCCAAGGCGGGGTCTCTAAGTCTGCCAAGGTGGGCATTCAGGGCTGAGCAGGCACGGGAAGAGGCCAGAACTTAAATACCTAAGGTATATCATTTGTTCCCTTCACTCATCTCAAGGAAATCATTCTTCTCATAGGAACCAAAAAAAATTACCCATATAAATTGTGCCATGACCATTTATGCACGCGCGCACACGCACACACACACACACACACACACACTACATATGGCTGTCCAGAAAAGGGGGAAAAATCAGCTTTAAATAAACATGACACCTACTTGGCCAAAGACAAAGATCATTGTGGGGAGGAAGGGGAGAAGAGATCAAAGAATCCTAGATTTAGAGCTGGAAAAGACCTCAGAGACCATTCAGTCCACCTACCCCCTCTTACATACGAGGAAACTGAAAGCCAGGGAAATTAAATGATTTGCATCCAAGTTCACACAGATAGTAAACATTAGTTGTGAGTTTTGAACACAGGTCTTCCGATTCAAGAATATGGGTTCTTTCCAATATCCAGCTCTGTGTCCTGAATTGTCTTATCCTGGACTGGCCACCGTTCTCCTCGGGCAGGAAGATGCCTGCTTCTGCCCCACTGTAGCCCTAGACCAACACACAGAGCTGAGGCATGGGCTATCCTACAAATGAATATTGTCACTTTCCAGGGAAAACAAAGATAAGAAAGCCTCAGCTCTTGCCTTAAGGAGAGTAAGAACATCTTCCTATGGTGAAGCCACTGAAATGAGGTTAGAGAAACTCAGAATCCTGTGATCTTTGAGTTTGGGGGACAACTCATGTAAGGTCATTCTCTATAGCTACTTGGCAGGCAGCCACCCAGCCCCCATCCAGTGATGGGGAACCCACTACCTCGCCAGGTAGCTTGGTCCATTGCTGGACATCTCTGGTGCTAGGAAGTTCTAACAATTATTATCTTTCTTAGGCTGTGAGACTCTCCCTACCTCAATTTTTAAGTCATTATTTTATTTTTTAAATTATTTTTAATTATGATTTATTTTTATTTTTGTTTTAATTTTATATTTTATATATTATGTTATATATTTATATTGTATTTTATTTTTTTAACTTTTAAAAATTATTTAAATAATTTATTTAATTTTATTATATTTTATTTAATTATTTCATCATTCATCATCATCAGTCTGGACCTGTGATTTAATTGATTCAGGGGACTCATCACAAGCTCTATCTGGGAATATATTTCAAACAATTTGCCGATTTGCACTGGAGGATGCATTTTCTACATGGAGATGCACAGATAAAAACAAAGATTTTGAAATTAAAACAAAACAACAATGGCAAGAAAAAGGGCACCGATAGGTGACTCATAAATTTTAGTGTTTCCAGGGCACTGAGATGGTACAAATAGCCAGCATGTGTCTAAGGTGGGACTTAAACCCAGATCTCCCTGACTAGACCCAAAATATCCTCTCAGTTTCTTTAGTGGAGGAAGGGGAAGAAGGGGTTTTGATCAGGGATGTCTTTGGTGTAAGGAGCCTGTCAAGAAAGGATCTCCCTCAATTAGTACCTGCCCTGAACTATAGAGTCTAAGAGAGAGTTCTGGCACACTAAGGGCTTCTTTCTATTAAAGGGATTATCATGGAAAGCAAACCAACCAACCATCCAACCACCAAGCCCTCAGATCTGAGTGCACTGGAAAGGTCTGATCTCTCTTTTCAAAAGACTAGAGACGCACAAGCCTATATCCAATCCAAAGTGAGTTTGCTGAGGGCAGGGGCTGCTTCCTCTTGGCCTTTATATCACCGGAACCTGTATCAGCAATGCTTGGTAAATAGTTGGAACTTGACAAATACGGAAAATTAAAATGAATCTTGAACTGCCCCTTTCTCCATTTGTCCCCTCCGCTTCCCTTCCCTCCAGTGTGTAGATACTTGGCACGGTGACGTTCATCCCAAAGTGACTGGTCCTAAATGACAGGTTCCCTAGAGTGAGTTCCAGAGAGGTGGGGACCTCCTAGAAACAAATGTGGGCATCTTGCCTCGATACAATCTTAGTAGAGGTCCAATCGCTCCTTCCTTGCTTCGGCCCAAACCTCCAAACCTTGGCTAGCCTTCCACCTTTGGCACCCAGAGCCTGGCGTTTAGGAATGCCCAGGCTCATGACAGGTTACCCTCCCCCACCTGAGCAGCGGCTGAGATTGGGGGCTCCTCCACCAAGGTCCTCTCCCTCCCTCCCCCCCGCCCCCCGCTTCCCACCCTGGCTCTGGACTGGACAGTGTCTCTGCGTTTTCTTTGGCTGGAGCTCCAGGCCTAATTATCTCTAACCTTCTGTTCGAAGATCGCTGTCCTTGCCTGATAGAAACCAGTAACTTTGAAAGCAAACTGGGTCTTAATTTTCCTTGACAGCTGGACTTGAAGCATGTGGGCTGAGCTGGGGTGTAATGAAATGCACATTCGTACTCCAAACAAATTAAGCACAATTAAAGAGCCTGAGTTATGGGTATCTATCACTCCTCGATGTTTTTGTAAAAATTACCACATTTAGATCAAAGTCAGAGGACCCTTTCCTTAATTGCTTCATTAGGGCCCAATGCTACAGGCTTCATAAATACAGGCCCGGGTGTCTCTTTGGGAATTACTGAAAAGACGGGCTCTTGGAGTAATTGTTTCCATATTCCTCTCTCTCTTTCTCCCTTCTCTCTCCTCTCTTCTCCATCTCTCTCTCTCTCTGTCTCTCTCTGTCTCTGTCTCTCTCTGTCTCTCTGTCTCTCTGTCTCTCTCCTTTTCCCTCTTCTATCTGTCCCCCTCACTTTTTTTCATTCTTCTCCTTTTTCCCCCCTCCCTTTGTCTCCCTCCATCTCTCTCCCCTCTTTGTCCCTTTCCCTTCCTCCCCTTCCCACTTGGGTAACCCTTCCACAGCTTCAGTGATCAAATTAGATGACTTTCAGGAATCCATCTGAAACCTAGGTCTTTTATTTTCCATAAAACTGGCACAAATAAGGATTTAATTATTTCTGCCCAAAGCTTCCAACTGGACCGACTGAGACAGTGAGTGGTTGGCTTCTCTGCCTTCACCTTCACTTGGGACAGAGGAGACTCTTGGAGCCATGGTGCCCAGCTATCTCACAGCCACCCCAACCCCCCCAGATTCAGAGCTCTCCACGCAGCTTGAATATCATCTTGGAAGGACAAGGTGTTTCACTGCCCTGTGTCTCTGGTCCTTCATCTGTGACATAAGGAGGGCTGGACTCGATGACCTCTGAGATTTGACCCAGCTCTAAGTCTAAGATCCTACATGTCCCCATGAGAACTAATGAATACCAAGGTATGTCATGGTAGTTGCTTTTATTTCTCAGGAGGATCTTCCATACGCTGGGATCTTCCATATGCTGGAAGAGCGGATTGCCCACATTAGATGGAACCTGGAATGAGCCATGGCATACCTTGTTAGACCCATTTTACAGATGAAAAAACAAACAGAGAAGATGGTTGGCTTGCCTAAGACTAAAATACCAGGCTAATAATGGTGGATATATGAGGAAAATTCAGGTCTCCTCATACAGGCTCTTTTTTCCCCTAAATTAACAATTAGAAACCAGCACAAGCATTTCAATATATAAAGAAGATTGTGCATGAAACCAATGAATCCATTAAGGACTGTGTTTGAGCTTTAGTCATTCAGTCAATAAACATTTATCAAGTTTCTATTAGGTGCCAGGCACTGTGCTAAGCACTAGGTATACAAAGAAAGCCCCTCCCCCAATCTCTGACCCCAAGACCCTTACATTTTAATGGGGGAAACATCTAGGTGAAGGCAATAGGGGTTTCATACAAAGTAGATAGAAGGTACTAGCAGCTGGAGAACCCTGAGCATAAACTTCCATCAGAAGGTGAAAGTTAGTACCTCTCTCTGCTAAACCACATCTCCTGTGCTAGGAGCCACAGAGGCGGCAAAAAGAAAGCCTATCCTTTCCTTCCTGGAGTTTCCAATTGAGCTGTGCAAAAAGTAAGAGAGATAGAGAGTGAGATTGAGAGAGAGAGAGAGAGAGAGAGAGAGAGAGAGAGAGAGAGAGAGAGACAGACAGGCAGGCAGGCAGGCAGAGACAGAGAGAGAAACAGAAAGACAGAGACAGAGAAGGAAGTAGACATAGAGACAAAGCGAAAGACAGAGACATACAGAGAGACAGAGAGAGATGTAGAGAGAGACAGAAACGCATGTAGAGAGAGAGAGGAAGGGAGAAACAAACTGAGAGGGGATGATTTTTGAGATCTTAGCTGTCTAAATAACATAGCTGGCAGAAGAGAGAAAGAAGACCACTTTTTTAGATGTTAATTTAAATTCACTTCCTTTTGCTAACTAGATGCAGTGATTGGGCCTTTAAGGAATTAAAGAAGCCAGATTTGATGACCCAAGGGAAGTGTCAAGAAGACTTATCTCTATTTTCCATCTCCACCTCCCTCCCCCAACACACACACACACACACACACACAGTGTCTGTAGCGATTTTTTTCTCCATTTGGAAAGTGGGGGATGCAATGTTCACTTTCTTCACAGCAAACAAAGTCATAGATGTTGAGCTAAAAGGGACATTTATCCCTTCCTGTTATTTGACAAAAGAGGGCCAGAGAGGGGAGATCATTTCCTCAATGTTACCCAGGTGGCAAGCATCAGAGACAGGATTTGAACCCCCAAGTCCACTGACTTCAGAACTCGAATTCTTTCCATTAGGCCATGCCTTTTGCCTGAGTTTTCGTGCTCGGGATGCTCCAGACTATCGCACTCTCTGTGACAGCAAGTCTTTCATCATCGAAGTGCTTAGGAGCTAGGTAGTACAGAAGCCTTTGTCTTCTGGTTGGTCAGCCTACAAAAGGACATCTGTCTCTTCACCCTGAATCTAAGAATTTTTATAAATCTCAAGCTACAAAATCATCTCTCAAGCCTGGTGACCTCTGAGCCCATTACATGCTTTTCTTTATGAGATTCACACTTTGTCCGTTCTCCCCAAGGCTGGAATGTTCTCCCTCCTTACTTCTCCTTCTCCTAATACCTAATTCCTTTCAAGACTCAGTTCAGGTGCCACCTTCTACAGGTGGCAATCCTTTCCCAATCCCCCTAGGCACCGGTGTTCTCTCTCATCTCAGATAGTCATTTATATACTGATCTGCTTATCTGGTGTTTCTCTCCAACAGAATATACATTCTCTGAGAGCAGAGATGACTTTTTATAATGTCTCGGTATCCCATAGAATCACAGAATTGAGAGTTGGAAGGGACAGCCATCTAGTCTTGCTCAAAAACAAAGGGATCCTTGCTATGAAATACCCAAAAATGGTCATTCCAACTCTGGCTTGAAGATCTTCAAGGAGGGAGAGCTGGCCACCTCTTGGGGAAAGCCATTTGGCTCACTAAAATTCTTTCCTCTATATCCTCTGCATATGTCTTTCTCTCTCTCTCTCTCTCTCTCTCTCTCTCTCTCTCTCTCTCTCTCTCTCTCTCTCTCTCTCTCTCTCCCTGTATCTCTATCTCAGTCTCTATCTTTGTCTCTACCACTATCTCTGTCTCTGTCTCTCTCGATCTTCATCATTCTCTGTCTCTGTCTCTGTCCTCTCTGTCCTTCTCTGTCTCTATCTCTATCTCTGTCTCTATCTCTATCTCTATCTCTATCTCTACCTCTATCTCTATCTCTATCTCTATCTCTGTCGGTCTCCTTTCTGCCCAACTCATTTAGAAAGGAATTATATACTACATTGTATCTAAATCTGCCTCTTTACACCTTCCATTCATGTGTTCCTGGGCCTGCCCTCCAGCACCAAGTATATTAGATTTAATTCTTCCTGTCTATGACAACCCTTCAGTCTTAGAGACATCTATCTTGACTCTTTCTTCTTCCCTGAATCTTTCAGCTGATCCATATGGGGCATAAACTGAAGGCCCTTCACCATCCCCACTGCCTTCCTTTGGACACTCTCTGGCTTATCAATGCCTTGCTCAAGTTGTGGTACCAGAACCAAACACAGTAGTCCAGAGGAGATTTGACAAGGGCAGAATATAGGAGGATTATGGCTAACAATGATGTCAACTACAATACCAATAGCAACAAGCAGCGTTTTATATAGTTCTTTAAGGCTTGCCAAGTCTTATACATATGTTATCTTTTGATTAGTGATTATTACTTCCCTGTTTTTGGAAACTCCTCCCCTTTCATTGCAACCCAAGATGCCTTGCTTTGGCTTATTCTGAGCTTATTGGTGTTGTTCAGTTATTTCAATCATGTCTGACTCTTCCTCACCCCATTTGGGGTTTTCTTGGCAGAGATACTGGAGTGGTTTTGCAATTTCCTTCTCCAGCTCACTTTACAGATGAGGAAACTGAGGCAAACAGGCTAAAGTGCCTTGCCCAGGGTTACACAGCTAGTAAGTATCCAAGGCCAGATTTGAGCTCAGGAAGATGAATGTTCCTAACTCCAAGCCTGGCACTCTGTCCACTACACCACATAGCTGACCGTATTTTGAGCTTGTAGTCCACCGAGGTTCCCAAATCCTTTTCAGAACAACTGCTTGTACGGCCAAGGCAATATTCATAACAGTTGCTATTGTTATGAGAATGCCAGTGTGATTCTGAATCGCAAAATATAAGAGACTCTCCATATAGAAGACAGAAGCAAAACGTTTATTCAGACACCAGAAAGCCAAATCCCAACACCAGTAAACTGAATCCATCATAGGAAAAAAGAAGTTAAAATACATCATCACTACAGAGAGCAGCTCCATTCCATAGCCTTCCCACAAACAAACATTCCCAGTACAGCTAGCTTGCCTCCTCTCTCTCCCACCGCTCTAACTGCTCTGACTGCTCCCTTCCTGATCCACTCTTTCTTGTTCCATTCATTCAGCAAGCTCCTCACACCACATGTGACTTAGGCTTCCTGTGATGTAAGCAGGTCACTTGGGCCTATTCAAGTATGGGAAGATCTTCAAATTTTCATTACCATTACACTGCTAACTTGTGGAGTTAATATTTTTGTACCAAAGCACAAAACTTTACCTTTATCTCTATTGATTTTCATCTTGTGAGATCCTTCCCAATCCTCTAGCCTGTCCAAGTCCTTTTGGATCCTGATTCTGTCATCCCGTATGTTAATTTTGAGTCATCTGCAAATGTGATGACTGCTCCATCTATGCCTTTATTGAAGTCATTGATAAACATGTTAAATGCTCTATGTGTAAGTATATACTATATATTATACAGTGTACTATCCTATGCTGTAGTATAGTACCCTGGAGCATTCCACTGGGGGCCTTTTGCCACACTAACATGGAACCATTAACAACTGCTCTTTGAGTCTGGCCATCCAACCAGTTTCAAAATTATCTGGTGACATTATCATTTAATCCATGTTTCTCCACATCCTTTTCCAGAAGAATAGTGTAAGAAAGTTTATCAAAAACTTTGCTAAAATCTAGGTAAACTATAAGTACCACATAACCCTCATTTTCTAGTGTAGTCATCCTGTCAAAAAAGAAGATACGGTCAATCCAGCATGACCCGTTCTTGATGGCCTGACTCTTGCCATACTGCTCACCTCTCTAGGTATTGACTAAGCAATTCTTTAATGATCTGGTCTAGAATTTTCCAGGCGATCAAAGTCAAGCTTATTGGCCTATGATTTACACACTCTTCTCTTCTTTTTTCTTTCTTTTTCTTTAGAAAAATCAAGACAATATTTGTCCTTCTCCAATTTTGTTGTGCCTCTCCCAATTTCCATATTTCTTTTCCAATTTCATGAATGATAGTTCAGCCATCGCATCTTCAAATTTTTTCAATGCTCAATGAGGAAATTTACCTGAGATAAGTTATTTAAATTCATTAAGGGCAGTGATTGCTCTCTTTACTCATCTTTGCACACAGTAGATGCTTAATAAATATGAATTACTTTGGATTGGATTGAATAAAGGCAGGGACTTTATCTTACATATTCTACATTAGAACATAAACATCTTGTAGGTAAGGATTGCTTTTCAATTTTTGTGTCTGTCTCCCCAGTTGGAACATTGGTCCTGGAGTCGGGAAGACCTGAGTTCAAATGCGACCTCAGATACTTACTAGCTGTGTGACCCAGGACAAGTCATTTAGCCCTGTTTGCCTCAGTTTCCTCATCTCTAAAATGAGCTGGAGAAGGAAATGACAAAGTACCCCAGTATCTTTGCCAAGAAAACCCTAAATGGGGTCACAAAGAGTTGGACAAGACTGAAAAACAACTGAACAACAAAAGAAGTGTTTGACACCAAATGTTCTTTTGCTCATTCATAAGCACAAGTTGCAGGCACGTTGAGTGTCTTTGCATGTAGTACCTGGTATATAATAGGTGTCAAATAAATGCTGTTGATTGACTTGCTACAAAGGAGAATTCAGTCTTGGTGGAGGGGGGCGGATGACTATAATTTAAAAGCAAAAGATATCAGTAAAACTATTTTTTAAAGAAAACAAATACTTCTTCCTAATTCCAAGGCCCATGATAAGGAGAGACTTCTTAATTTCTTTCCTCTAATCATTACCTATCATGGTCCCAGTATTCTTTGCTTCTTTCTCAGCTCAACCTTCCTGATCTTTGATTTAAAATTATCTCCAATCACAAACCATTTTGCTTGAGGAACATCTGCCAAGAATCTTTTAGCTGCCTCAGTTTCCCTTTTCCATTTCTTTTCAGAAAATTGCTAGTCCTAGCTTAGGGTATGGTTCAGAGGGAGGCAACATGCATTTGTTAGGTGCCTACTATGTGTCAGGCACTATGCTAAGCACTTTACAAATATTGTCTCATTTGATCCTAACAGCAACCCTTGGAGATAGGTGCTATTATTATCCCCATTTTATGGTCAAGGAAACTGAGGCAGACAGCAGTTAAGAGACTTGCCCAGGATCACATAGCTAGCAGATGTCTGAGGCTGGATTTGAACTCAGATCTTCAACTTCAAAGTCATGTTTGGAGTCAGAGGACTTGCCATTCAAATCTTGCCTCTCCTTTTTACTACCAACGTGACCTTAGACAAATCCCTTCTGCATCATCCACCCCACAACCAACTCTGGTTTCATTTTCCTAATTGTCAAATTGAGAAGATTGACCTAGATAATTTTTAAGGTCCTTTATTGCTCTGGATTCCAATGACCCCCTTTGGGAGAAAGTGATCGGTCGCTTTCTCAAGGCAGGGCCCCCATTTTCTATAGCTGCAAAAGCAGAAGAGGGCCACACACAAGACCAAGGACCATTTTGTTTTTCTTTGTGTCATGTAATACCATGAGTAAAGAGTTTGCCATTAAGTGACCAGCATACTGGTAAATGAGCCCCTCTGGTCAATTAAATAGTTAATAGACAAGCAATTAAAATTATTTAGTATTTTATTTTTCCCCAATTATTTGTAAAACCATTTTTAACATTCATTTTAAAAACTTTGAATTCCAAAATCTCTCCCTTCCTCCCTACCCATCCCTGTCTCATTGAGAAGGCAAGCAATTTGATACAGATTAGACATGTATAGTTATGCAAAACATTTTCATGATAATCACCAAGCATTTCTTAATGATCTTCTATGTGCTGGGCACTGGGGGCACCTGTGAATGGCAGGAAACAATCCCCACTTACATTCTAATATGTCCGCAGGTAGGCAGGATAAATATAAAAAGAATGAATACAAAGGAGTTAAATAAGGTAATTTGGGAGGGAGGGAGGGCACTGGTGAATGGTGGGATTAGAAAAGGCTCAATATAGAAGATGGTACTTGAGCTGCCTCTTGAAAAAAGAAAAGGATTCTATGAGGGAGAGATAAGGACAGAGGACATTCCAGAATTGGGACAAAAACATGGAGTAGGGGTATGAAGTATACTGTATGGAGAACACAATTTGTGGAGAGCACAAGATTGAAGAGTGGGAGGGCTAAGTTAGAAACACTGAGGATGGAAAGATAGGTTGGTTTCAGGGCTTTAAAAGCTAAAGCAATAGGGAGCCCCTGAAGTTGAGGAAGAGAGTGATGTGGTCTCTACTTAAGGAAAATCACTTAGGTAACTGGATGGAGGATGAACTGAAGTGGGAGTGATTGGTCTCAGTTTGGAAGACCCAGTCTACTGCAGGGATCATACTCACAGCCTTTCTGGTATGGTAGAACATTCTAGAGCTAAGGCTGTGTTAGTGTGGCTTTCAAAAATTTAGGGTCGCTTCTCTGATCTGTCATGGCATCACAGCAGGGCTTGACAGAATGCTACATTTATTTATAGATGACATTTATGTAATGTTTTATGTATTTCATCTCACTTGAGCATCAAAGCAATCCTGTAAATTAACTACTAGTGCGCATTTTTACTGATGAAGAAACTGAGGTTCAGAGAGTTCAATGAGCTAGCCTATAGCTACACAGTGTGGGAGGTGGAATGTGGACTCAGGTCTTCCTCCAACACTCTATCTGCTATGGTCATTCTGCTTCTCATCTTCAAATGAGAATTTGTACTACAGGATTTCAAAGATTCCTTTAGCTCTAAAAAAATCTGATTATATAGCCAAGAACGGAGTGATTTCCCACCGTGGCCCCAATTTTCAATCAAAAAATTTTGAATAACATTTTTTCCAATTACATGTTAAAAATTATTTTTAACATTCTTTTTTTTAAATTTTTAGTTCTAAATTCTCTCCTTCCTTCCCTTCCCTCCTCCTTTCCTAGACAGTAAGCAATTTGATACAGGTTATACATGTGTGATCAAAGCATTCACAGTATTAACAGACTACTAGAGATAAAAAGAAAAAGCGAAACACTCCCTGCCTCTGCCTCAAAGGTTTACATTCTATTTGGAAAAGAATATTCATGAAAAAAGAGTAAGTAAACACAAAATTCAAAGTAAAGTGAAAGATATGGAGTGGGAAGGTCCTAAAATCCTCCATGTAGGAGTCAGCTCTTGAAATGAGTTCTAAAGAAAGATAGGGATTCTAAGAGGTAGAAGTGAGAAAGGAGTGTCTTCCTGGTGTGAGGGACAGCCTTTGCAAAGTTATGGAGGTGGGAAGATCATGTATGAGAAAAAGTGAAATAGATCATTTTGTCCAGAATGGGGGATTCATGAAAGGGGTGATAATCATGGAAAGGTCAGTTGGATGTCCATTGCAAAGGGTTTTGAATGATAGTGGAGTTTGAATTGTATCCTCAAGGCAACAGTGAGCCATGGGAGCTTTTTGAGCAGGAAGCTCTTTAAATAACCAGGGGAAGGTTCACTGGAAAACACTAAATGGATAAAATATTTTTTTCCACCTCCTGGGGATGCGCCTTAAAGGGATAGGAAGCTTTGCACTACCAACCCTCTTTGAGTTCTTCCTTTCCTCTTGTTGTGAACAGGCAGGAGCAGAGGGATCCCCTTCACAATCGGGTCTTGTCTAAGTTAAGTGTCTGCTCAGACTTTGCTTCCCTCTTCTGACTTTGACATCAAAACTAATTTCTGTCCGAGCCGGGAGAAACAGAGAGAAGGGCTGTCCAATCCATGGCCGGATGGCTGACAATACAGAGCCAGTTTCCACCCCGACCCCTGCTCTGCTGACATTACACCCGTTAATTCTCCAGCCCCATGTTTCAAGGAAGACGTCAGTCACACTAGCGGTGTTTGTATCCGCTGTTAATGCCAGATCACGGGGTGAAAGCGCAGGATTTGAATCTCCAGACCCCCAGGAGATGGAGCCGAATACATTCAGTCTAGAAATGTCAAGGATAAGTGCCTTTTTATTTTTATTTTTTTTTAAAGTAGAGAGGGTTGTTGATATTAACAAATAATCCAAAATATGGCACCACTGATCTGATACAGGGATCTGAGTTTGGGCAGGGTCTTGTGATCCAGCCCCCAAATAATGCAGGGTGCCATTGCTGGCAGAGCCTGGAACAAGGCTGAAAGAAGGAAGACCCTGGGCTAGAATCTGAGCTCTAAATCTGGGTTTTTAGCCTGCACAGCCCTACAACCCTGCCCTGGCCCCCCATCCGTTAAATGGTTTTCAAGGGATCTGTGAACTTGGAAATTTTAATATTTTGAGAACTATATTTCAATATAATTAGTTTCCTTTGTAATCCTATGGATTTTATTTTGTGTTTTAAAAACATGATTCTTGAGACAGGGTCTATAGGTTTCATCAGACTGCTTAAGGCGCCCAGGACACACACATGAAAGGTTAGGTACCTCTGCTCTAAACTGAACCCAATTAAAATTCTTTTTTAAACTGAGTTCAGTAAACTTGGCTCAAAACATATGTGCAAGCATATGCACACATTCTCTCTCTCTCTCTCTCTCTCTCTCTCTCTCTCTCTCTCTCACACACACACACACACACACACACACACACACACACACCACCCTTCCTAATGAACCAGTCCAAACTGAAACCAAAGTGCTATGTTAAATTTAAACTACAACAAAGCTAAGGAAACAGACTGTTCTTTGGACTGAAACTATTTCACAGGAGTTCAAGCAGAGACATCAACCAGCAATTTTTGCACCCAGGACAAGAAGCATGAAAGCCCTCTTTAACTCAGTTTGAGGGAGAGGGTAGAGTGGAGACCCTGGAACACCACAAACCCCTTGGCTGCTATTAATTGGGGTAGGGGATGGGGATAGGGCTGGCTGGAGTATATCTGGTCTGCTGCCACTATGAGGAAGAAGCCACTTTCTATTTTAACTTGCTATCTGTAGGCTACACTCAGTTGTTTCTGTGCTGCTGAAGAAGTAAAAAGGTCTGTGAATGTTCACTCTGTATTTCAGTGCCTTGGAACAAAGCTCCGACAATCTCACCTTAGTTATACTGCTTGAGCCAGGGAAGCATCATCTGAATAAAAAAGTGAGGGAAACATTTTTATTTTGGTAAGCAAAATCATCCACCCTGAAGATGTGTTCCAAATGTCCATTCTATGCTAGGGGATGGTTAAGTAATATAGGCATAATATCTAGTTTGGGTTAGCACATTTCTTAGGGAATGGAGGAGGCAACACTATATACACACATATATGTATGTCTATATATATATATATATGTATATATATATATGTGTGTGTGTGTGTGTGCGTGTGTGTGTGTGTGTGTGTGTGTGTGTACATATATATGTTGGACACTGTCTCTCGGTTCAAATCTTCTTCCCATATTTACTATTTGTGAGATCTTAGTTTTCCTCTATGTAAAATGAGGTTGGATTATATTATACCTGAGGTCTCATCCAGCTTAGATGTATGACCCTGTAGTCTATATCTAGAGGAGGTCTTTGTGCTCTCTTCCCCATTTTAAAAATGGAAAAACTGAGGTCTAGATGATAGGGAAAATTATGTTCGCAAGGTCGCTTGGGTAGCAAGCTACAAAACTGGGATCTGAGTCAAGGTTTTTTTTTTTAATTCCAAATCCATTCATCTTTTCACTATACTGTGTCTTAAGGATATTGACAAATGAGGTCAACCAGGATGTCTAAGGTTATCAAGTCCATGCCATATGAGCTAGAGCAGAATTAACTGGAAATGTCTAGATTGGAAGAATAGAGAAGAAAAGACACATGGTTGGTAGGACGTCGAAGAAGACTGTAAAAGGAAATGATAGCTGTCTTCTAGTAATAAAACAAAAGAAAACAAACAAACAAAAAATGCTATCATGGAAGAGGTTCTGTCATGTTTGGCAGAACCAGGGCAGAACTTGGATCACTGAATGGAATTTGGGAAGAGGCAGATTTCAGTTCAGTGGAGAGAAGATGAGTTGTCCTAACTATCTTCTAGTAGTCATAACTACCTAATATCAGGACCAGCTACCTCAGGAGACAGGATGCCCCCTTCACTGGAAATGTCCAGACTAGATGCTGTCAGAGACACCAAGGAAGAGATTTCTACTCTTGGAGGGAGCTTGGATTTAAGGATCCTCTTAGCGCTCTGCCAGTTCTGTGATGCCATGATTCCCACCTGCCCGATTCAGCAATTAAAAAGGTTCAAGAGACATAATTTTTTGGTAAGGTAATTTAATCATTTAAGTAATAAGAGGAGCATATTTATTAATAAAAGGATGGTCATTTGGCCATATCTCTTAATCCAAAAAACTGTCATGACATCGGGCTTACAGTATATACACCCTTCAAAGAGACTAAAGGTTCCTTATTAGGTTGGGTGGGGTTAGATGGAGGAGAAGGTTAACTCAACCTTCAGAGACTGAGATCTTGAAAAGAGAAAAAGGGGAAACTCTGAGTCTCCCCAAATTACTAGTTATTAATAATCATTTCTCTCACCAATTATTGTGTAGCTGGGGATATTTCTCTTTAAGGGTTTGTAGGCTGGGATCAGTGTGTTTGGCCTGTCTCTTTACTTAGAATCTCTGTTCGATGAAGCCCAGAGTCTTTTCTTTCAAATACACTCACAGGGTCAGCTAGGTGGTGAATGGATAGAGGGCCAGGCTTGAAGTCAGGAAGACTTCTTCTTGAGTTCATATCTGGTCTCAGACACTGCCTAGCTGTATGACCCTGGGCAGGTTATTTTACCCTGTTTGCCTCAGTTTCCTTATCTCTCAAATGAGCTGCAGAAGGAAATGATGAACTGCTCCAATATCTCTTCCAAGAAAACAACAACAGTGCCTCAAGCTAAATCATGGTGCACACTAAATGGGGATGGATTGATTGATGAGAGAGAGAGAGAGAGCGAGCTTGGAAATAAGGGACTGATTCTGTCACCCAATACCTCATTTTAACTGGAGTCACTGCTATCCTGACATCTGCAGATGATGAGCCATTAGAAAGCTGATAACTCTTGCCATCTCATGTTACTGTTTTCCTTGACTAAATCCTCATGGGGTTCTGGGCTTGGGGTCAGGAAGATCTGGGTTCAAATTCTACCTCAAACATTTAGTAGCTGTGTGATCACAGGTGAATCATTTCACATTGCTTTATCTCATTTTCCTGATCTGTAAAATGGGACTAAAAATATAGTGCAGTAAAAGACCTGGGTTCCAGTCCTGACTCTGATACATATTGGCTGTGTAATCCTGGGCAAATTGCTTAACCTCTCAGTGTTCTAGTAAACTCTCTAAGACTATAAATGGCAGAAGTGAAAAAATTCAGGAATCTGAGTAGGCTGATTTTTTTACACGTACAATTATATTAAACACATTTCTACATTAGTCATGTTGTTAAAGAAGAATCAGAATGAAACGGAAAAACCACTAGAAAACAAAAAGAGAAAATAATATGCTTTGATCTGCATTCAGATTCCATCAGTTCTTTCTCTGGATGTGGATAGCATTTTCTGCCATGAGTCCTTTGGAGTTGTCTTAGATCCTTGCATTGCTAAGAAAAGCTAAGTCTATTCTAAGCTGATCATTGCACAATGTTGCTGTTACTATGTACAATGTTGGAGGAGGTTGTATTTTTTATAAGTTTATTTATTTTGAGTTTTCAGCGTTCACTTCCATAAGTTTTAAATTTTCTCCCTTTCCTTCCCCTCCCCCTTCCCCAAGATGGCATGCAATCTAGGCTTTACATATACATTCCTATTAAACATATTTTCACATTAGTCATGTTGTATAGAAGCATCAGAATGAATGGGAGGAACCATGAGAAAGAAAAGAAAACAAAACAAAACAAAAAAAGAAAACAGTTTATTTTGCTTTTTGTTCAGACTCCACGGTTTTTTCTCTGGATGTGGATGGCATTTTCCATCATGAGTCTTTTGGAATTGTCTTAGATCATTATATTGCTGTAAAGAGCCAAGTCTATCAAAGACAGTTCTTGCACACTGTGGCTGTTACTGTGTACAATGTTCTCTTGATTCTGCTCACTTCACTCAGCATCAATTCATAGAAGTCTTTCCAAGTTTTTCCAAAGTCCGCCTGCTCATCATTTCTTATAGCACAATAGTATTCCATTACATTCATATACCATGACTTCTTCAGCCATTCCCCAATTGATGGGCATCCCCTCCACTTCCAGTTCTTGGCCACCACAAAAAGAGCTGCTATAAATATTTTTGTACATGTGAGTCCTTTTTCCTTTTGTTTTTCCTCTTTGGGATATAGCCCTAGAAGTGGTTTTGCTGGGTCAAAGGGTATGCACATTTTTATAGCCCTTTGGGCATAGTTCCAAACTGCTCTCTGGAATAGTTAGATAAGTTCACAACTCCACCAACAATGAATTAGTGTTCCAATTTTCCCACATTTTCCCCAACATTTATTATTGTCCTGTTTTGTCATGTTAGCCAATTTGCATCTCTCTAATCAATAGTGATTTAGAACATTTTTTCATATGACTATAGATAGCTTTAATTTCTTCCTCTGAAAACCACCTGTTCATATCCTTTGACCATTTATCAATTGGGGAATGACTTGTTTCTTATAAATTTGACTCAGTTCTCTGTGTATTTTAGAAATGAGGCCTTCATCAGATAAGAGACACTGGTTATAAAAATTCTTTCTCAGTTTTCTGCTTCACTCCTAATCTTGCTGTCATTGACTTTGTGCAAAAACTTCTCAATTTAATGTAACCAAAATTTACCATTTTATATTTCATAATGTTCTCTATCTCTTGTTTGGTCACAAATTCTTCCGTTCTCCATAAATATGACAGATAAACTACTCCTTGCTCCCCTAATTTGAATATAGTATCTGCCTCTATATCTAAATCATGTACCCATTTGGACTTTATTTTGGTATGATGTAAGATATTGGTCTATGCCTAGTTTATACCATGCTATTTTCTGGTTTTCCCAGTAGTTTTTGTCAAATAGTGAGTTCTTATCCCAGAAGCTGGAGTCTTCAGGTTTATCAAATAGTAGATTGCTATAGTCATCGACTACTATGTCTTGTGTACCTAACCTATTCCTCTGATCTACATGGCTGATTGTTTTTTATAAACACTTGCAAAACACCCTCAGTACCCAAGAACCGAGGGGCACCTTGGCCCCTTCAATCCTACCTCACAGAGGGAAATGTCCTTTCAAAACCTGGGAGAATTACTTTTTTCTAGGATCCTAAACCAAATGGCATAAAAATGGTACAAATAAACCACACCTGCTGCAGCCAGTCAGAAAGAGAAAAGAACAATTAGCAAAAACCTTCATCAGGCACCTGATTGTTTGACTTGGGCTTACATGGCTGATTCAATACCAGTATCCTTAGTAGCTGTAAGTAATGATGGTATTCTTAAATCTCACCTAATGTGTATCTTACACTTCGGAGACCCAGAAATACAGTCTGAGTCTTTAATCCCACAGAAAATTATTCTTAATAATCCCCACTCCCCTCCTTCCCCCCAAATCTATCCAATTCCTAACAATTCTTCAAGGCCTTGCTCAGTTCCAAGGAGCTTTGTATTATCATTCTGGCTCTCAGTACCTTAGAGGCTTCTCTGAAGTCCTATAGTGCTTATAGTTTGTAGCACATAATTCAGCATTTAACCATAAGACTGTCAAATGTCAGCACTGAAAGGGAGTTCAGACTATGTCATCATTTGGACTCTGATCTGTCTGATGTCAAGTCAAGTATTCTATCTAATGGGTGCCCTGAACTGCAATCTTTTTTTCTTATTTGGGCCTTGAGTTTGAGCTCAAAGAAGTCAGCTCTGGAAATGACCTTAAAAGGACATTGGAACAAAGAATGTCAAAGCTGAGAGGGGCCTTGGAGCAGGAAATTTCAGAGCTGGGCCGGGCGGAGCTGGATCATAGCATCCAGAAAAATAGATTTAATACCTGGAAGGGACCTTAGGTACTATTTAGTCTAATTCTCTCATTTTACAGAAATAGAAACTGAGACCCAGAGAATAGAAAGAAGTCAATGGTAAAGCCTGAACCAGATCCCAGGTTTCCCAACTCCCACTCAGGACTTGCTGTGCTATCCCACAGTACCTTCCTATTTATGTCACTGTTACCTCACGTGTGCATGGATCAGTTCCTCTTTTAGACTAGAAATGTCTTGGGAATAGATGCTGTATCTTACTCTTCTTTACGTACCCCATAATGACTCAAGTACAGTAGGTACACCTTTCTCAAGGCACCAGTTAGACACATAGTAGGAAGCATGATTTAACATAAGGAGCAACAGAGTGGGCAGCAGGAATCTTGGGTCATGGTTCTGTTCCTTCTTTTAACTCCTTACGAGCAAATCACTTGCCCTCTTTCTACCTCATTTCCTCAACTGTACAACGAAGGCATTAAAGTCACCTTCTAGCTCTGATATTCTCTGTTCTAAGGTCTAAGCTCTGCCATTCCATTCTAAGGCCACAACCCGATCTGACATTTTGTGTTCCCAAGGTCTGATCCAGTTCCCCTATTTGATGTTCCAAGGTCTCTCCCAGCTCTGACCTTCTGTGTTCTAAAATCTTGCCCAGGTCTGACATTTTATATTCCAAAGACCCTTCCAGCTTTGACATTCTGTACTCCAAGATCCTCCCCAAATCTGATATTCTGCATTCTTCCTTCTCTAAAATTTTATGTCCCAAGACCCTTTCTAGCTCTGATATTCTGTGTTTAAAAGTATTGTTTGGCTCTGATCTTTTTAAAAATTATTTCCCATGTTTTAAGATTTCTTCAGCCCTAACTACCTATGATTCCTTAGAATGATTCCACGTGTCTGAGAGTATTATTCCTTGAGTACAACTTATCTCCAGCAGCATGAGAGAGAGAGAGAGAGAGACAGACAGACAGACAGACAGACAGAGAGAAAAGACGGACCATCTTCTACCAGGTCATTCTTTAAGCCTCTGTCTGTCTCTGCTTCTTTTCACCCGTTTGTCTAGCTTTGGGTGGGTAGGTGGGTGCCAGGAATGTCAGGGCAGTGGTGGCCTCAGGACTGGAGTGCATCCCAGGGCCAGGGCCTCAGTGCTGAAGTGAGGATGAGTAATAACGCAGCAACAGAAGGCCCCTTGCTGTGATTATTACCCCAAGTGCTCCGAACAGAATGGGCCTCTTACCTCACACTGACAACATAATAGAATATGCATGGCCCTATTAGCATACCGGGTAATAGCACCCTGGAGGGGACAGGGCCATAAAACTTTAAGTAGAAATCAAAACAGAAGGAGGGAAAAAAGAGAACATTGTCACAAGCAGGAGGAGGGGGAAAAAAACCCTAGAAGCCTGGGGGCAAATTTTGCTGAAGCGAGCACAGTCAGCCATAATTCCTGAGCTGCTCCTCATGCAAATGGTAATAGACACAGTCCCATGAATACCATCAGGGCCAGACTGGCCAGAAAACATTAATTGAGATAATGCTGTTCTCTCCAATGCAGGAGGGAGTCATATGTCAAAGTATACGGGGAACAGCAGCTCAGAAACATCTGCAGGAAGCTCTCTGGCCATGGGAGCCAGTAGGTGACCTCCAGTGCCCTCTGCAGCTGGTCCCCTGCTCCCCTGGTGGATACACCTCTGGGGACCCCTAGCTAGACCAGGTAAATGGCCTGAATAGAAAACGGATTACACTTAGGCGTTATAGTAAGCAGAGAGAGTTCTGGAGGTAGTTTCAGACGGGTCTGAGTTTGAATCCTGCCTTGATCCATAGTAGATGTTGACCTTGGGAAAGTCACTTTACTTGCTTATCCTGTTTCTTCAGCTATAAAGTGAGGATAATAATAGCACCTCCTTCATAGGGTTAGTGAGAAGGTCAAATGAAATAATATATGTAAAAGTGCTTTGCACACCTTAATGTGTTACACGAATATTAATTATTCATAGTGTTCCAAAGGAATAACCCATGTGATGGGCTCCAGGAAATATAGTCCCAGAGCAATTGACCCTTATCAGACTTCCTAGGGAGTACTGTTTTCAGTTCTGGGTACGATGTTTTAAAAGGACATCGGTAAATTGGAGAGTGTTCAGAAGGGGGCAGCTAGGTTGGGAAGGACCTTGGCCCTTCTGGAGGAGAGAATTCAAGGAGAGAGAATCACTGCCTTCTGGTCTTTGAAGGGCTGTCCTACAGAAGGCAAGGCAGACCTCTTCACTTTGGCCCAAGAGGGCAGAACGGAAGGAAATTACAAAGGTACACATCTGGACTCAAAGTCAGAACAATGACCTAAAAATTAAGACTGCCCCTCCAAATGTCGTGGACTGCCTTGAGAGGTGGTGGCTTCTTCCTTCTCCCTGGATTTCTTCCTGAAGAGGCTGGATGACCACTTGTCTAGTATCATAGAATGAGGATTTCTTTTGTGCATAAGTTGGGCTAAATGTTGCTGGGGTTCCTCCCCTCCAACCCTCAGATTCTGTTATTCTTTGATTTGAGGATTCTGAGAAAATTCCTGTCTAAAAGTCATTCCACCAATGGGCTAAAATCCCTTTATTAGAGAAGCATAGAGATTTGGGTTAAGACTTTACTCCTCACCTATCTCTTAGAACCCCCAGATTCCTTCAAAGCTAAACTCAAGAGATGCTTCTTATACAGACTTTCCTCACCTACCCCCACTCAGCTGTTAGCACTCTCTCTGACACCTTCTAATTACTGGTATATATTTGTTGTTTGTCAGTCACTTCAGTCATGTCCAACTCTTTGCCACCCCATTTGGGGTTTTCTTGGCAAAGACACTGGAGTGGTTTGCCATTTCCTTCTCTAGCTTAGTTTACAGATAAGGAAACTGAGGCAGAGTGAAGTGACTTGTCCAGGGTCACATAACTAGTAAATGTCTGAGACAAGATTTGAATTCAGGTCTTCCTGACTTCAGGCCCTGGTGCTCTATTCACTGTGTCATTTAGGTGTCTTCAATTGGGCTGCGCCCAATGTTTCTAAGCAATTAAGTGGCAGAGCTAGGAATCCAGTCTTCTTCCTACCACACCATACCGCCTTGCTAGCTTAGTGAGCCCTGGAAATGTTTGGCCCCTTGCCCAAGTCCCCCTTTCCCCCCATGAATTAAACTCTGTGAGCCAGACTAGTTCTCCCTAGTTTGGAGCTGGGCAAGACACACCTGAGCATTTCACAATTTGTCCCAGAGGCCCTGGACCCGGACCTTTGCCACTCACTCAGAACTGGCAGGCAGCCACCTCTCGTAGAGTACCCAACTCCTAGCCAAAGCCTAGGGCAATCTGTCAGTGCTGGGTACTGAGTGCCAAGACGGGTACTAAAGAGGCTGCCACCATCAGAGGCACCTGGAGCAGAAGACTGGAAGGAGAGGGAGCCCAGAACCACTCCCTTTCCAGTTAATAAGAAAAACAGTAATGATGATGGAGGCAATTAGAAATAACAATAATGAACATGATGCAGTGCCTCAAGGATTACAAAGCACTTTACTTACATATATTATTTCATTTGATCCTCACAATGACCCTGTGATGGTAAGTGCCCATTTGACAGACAAGGACGCTGAGGCTAGAGGGGCAAAGTGACTTAGCCAGGGTCACACAATGACCAGTAAAGATTAGAATGCAGGTATTTGTGGCTTCACCCACAATGTCCCCTAGCCATAGCACATGCCTGAAGACAGAGCGTGCCATTGGCTCACAAGGAGCTGATTTCTGCCACCCGATTTGGAGGCTTCTTTAAGGTCCTCGGGAGTCTTTGGGAGGATTCTGTTGAGGTTTCCAAAGAACCAGGCATTTTGCAGAGCATCTTCTGTGATGGAAATTCCCCTGGCTGCTGAACTGACTGACATTTTCCCATTGAGAACACAGATGGGACAGACTTGCTGGATGAGAGAATCCAAAGAGAGAAGAGGAGAGAGAGAGAAGTGGGGGAAGGGGGTTCATTCTATAAGATTCCAGAGCTGAAGGGGACCTTACGGATCATCCAACGCAATCTCCTCATTTTACAAATGAGGAGTCTGAGGCACAAGGAATATTGTCTGGCATGTAGCAGCTGAAGGTTTGCAGAGCATTTTACAAAAATTGATCCCCCCCAAAGCCCATGGGATCGATGCTGTGGGTAATGCTATTCCCCATGTTAGAGAACCTGAGCTTTTATTCTGATTCTGATGCTTACCATCTGAGTGACCTGGGGTAGCAATGCACTAGGCAGTCAGTCAATAAACATTTATTTAAGCACCTACTATGTGCTGGGCACTGGGCTATGTCCTAGGGAAAGCAGGAGATGGCCGCTCCTCTCAAGGAACTCACAGTCTAATAGGGAGACAGCAGGAAATCAACTACATGCAGACAAGACAAGCTCTCTGCAGGATAAATTGGGGATAATAGAGAACAGGGGTTGGGTAAGGCTTCCTGCAGAAGGTGGGATTTTAGCTGAGACCTGAAGAAAGCTGGAGAGATCAGTAGTCGGAGCAGAAGAGAGAGCACATTCTAGGCACAGAGGGACAGCCAGAGGAGGAATGTCTCATCGGAGGAACAGGGAAGAGGCCAGTGTCACTGGACTGAAGAGTGTGGGGGTGGGGGGAGGGAATAAGAAGATTGGAATAGTGGAGGAGGGGTAGCTTTGAGTCAGGAAGACCTGAATTCACGGCATATCTCTGACATATAGCATTTGACCAAGTTATTCAGTGGCCCTAGGCATCTCAATAACTGTGACAGGCTATTGGCTCTCTGCATAGCTGACAGTAGTTTCTGCATCAGGAGTCCCCCATGCTAATGAAATTATAGTTAACAAATGTGAGGGGCAGCTAAGTGGGTGCAGTGAATGGTACACTGGCCCTGGAGTCAGGAGGACCTGGGTTCAAATCCAGCCTCAGACACTTTCTAGCTGTGTGACGTTGGACAAGTCACTTAATCCCAGTTGTCAACCAAAACAACAACAAAATGTGAGAGGTGGTCTGTAAGGCATTAAGGCCACAAAGATGAAGCACCTAGGATATGCAGTGAATAGAATGCTACATTCAGATGCAGCCTCAGACACTTAATAGCTATGTGCTTTTGGGCAAGTGACCACCTAGGTCTACCTCAGTTTCTTCAACTGTAAAATAGGAATATTTAAAATGAAAAACAAATAAAATAGGATACCTCCCAGGGTTGTCACAAAGATCATATGAGATATTTGTAAAATGCTTAGTGCAGCTCCTGGCATATGGTAGGTACTTAATAAATGTTTCCTTTCCCCTGCTTGTTACCAGAAGCTAGAGGCAGAAACTTCTCTGTCTAGAAGCAAGGACCAGCCCAATTCCCCAGTTTAGTTAAATTCCCAGCCTTTCCCCCTGCCCCAAGCTTGGAAAGGGAGTACAGTAAATGGGGCATTGATGTGAATTAGATCAGAGACCTCTTCATGGGGTCTCTCTGGCTCGAAGCCCTGAGATCACTGCTCTGACCCAGACCACTGCTCCCCCACACTCACCCCATTCCTGACCTCTTTGCCTTGTAGAAAAGGGGAACTTGGGGAAGAGGGGGTAGTCAGTAGACTGAGGAAAGCCTCCCCAGGAATATCAGCAGATCTGATGTCCTGGTTCAGCCTGACTGAGAAGCAAGGTCAAGGTCAATACTGACTGAGGCTCAGAGAGGTCAGTGTGGGGACCAAAGAGAATAGGGTGGAAATACGCAATAAATACCAGTCTCCCAGCATTGAAATGGGGAGGGGAGCCCACCCTCTACACACACACACACACACACACACACACACACACACACATACTATTCCAACGTGAGTAGCACTCAAAATCTCTCTCTGACCCTTCAGCAAAGCAAGAGAACAGAACTGAAAAAAAGAGACCAAAGCTACTTCCGTGGCCCTTAATATCCTCTTCACAGACTGCAACAGCCACATATTTCCTCGTATATTACTTTAGTAGAAAGATCATTAAATCTGGTGTCAAAGGACCCCAAATCTGGGGCAGCTAGGTGTACAAAGCACTGGGTTGTTGTTTGTCCTTCGTTTTCAAAGAGGACCATGACATCAGGAAAATGATGACGTGACTTGCAGTTGACTTTGATTTGAGTGAGGGAAGGCTGTGCAAGGTCACCAGCCTCATTTTTTCCTCCAGAGCCATCTGGATCCAGTGGCTAGATAGGAAGCTTCCTCTTTCTGATTTCAAATCTGGCCCCGGACACTTTCTAGCTTTGTGACCCTGGGCAATTCACTTCACCCTGTTTGCCTCAGTTCCTTCATCTGTAAAACAAGCTGGAGAAGGAAACGGCAAACCACTCCAGTATCTCTGCCAAGAAATCCCCAAATGACATCATGAAGAGTCTGACAGGACCAAAAAATGATTAAACAAAACTAAACAGAGGATCTGGGTTCAAATTCCATTTCCACCATTTACTTTGATCTTGACTTTGGCTAAGTCGATTTCCTTCTCTGGGCCTCAGTTTCTTCTGTCAAAGGAGGAGCTTAAACTGAATCACCTCAAGGGGGTCATTTTGAATTTCTAAATCCTATAACTGGTTATTGGAAATGAGACCCACCAAAACTTTAGACCTGCTACCTCATGGCTTCAGTTGGGTCTCTTGGGTATTGAAATTCCCTATATACAGTAAGGAGCAGCTAGGTGGTGAAGTAAATAAAGCACTGGGCCTGGAGTCAGGAAGACCTGAGTTCACCTGTAACCTCAGACACTCACTAGCTATTGACAAGTTACTTGATCCTGTTTGCCTCAGTTTCCTCATCTGTAAAATGAGCTGGAGAGGGAAATGGCAAACCACTCCAGGATCCTTGCCAAGAAAACCCCAAAAGGGGTCATGAAGAGTCAGACATTACTACAAACGAGCAAACAAAATGGTTGTAAACTATAGAGCTTTAGAAGTAGGTGTAGAGACCATAAAGATCCCTCAAGTCCTGAGTTTTTCACCTTTTAA
The DNA here is from genome assembly GCF_011100635.1 of Trichosurus vulpecula. Lineage (NCBI taxonomy): Eukaryota > Metazoa > Chordata > Mammalia > Diprotodontia > Phalangeridae > Trichosurus > Trichosurus vulpecula. The sequence continues at coordinate 29,654,606 of NC_050574.1, forward strand.
GGAAAAAGAAACTGCCTTTGATTTCCTCACATTTTTAAGATCACCCACAGTGGGTGCGATGATAGTGAAGAAATGAAGTCCTTGAATGAGCATTCAGGGGACATGGAGATACCCATTAGATCATAGCTTTAGAGCAGGAATAGAAAAGCTCTTTAATTAAATGTTGCTATTGGCCTTGGTTGCCCACACTGCACCAGGCCAGCTCCTCACCTGTCTCTCAAGAGGTTTTAAACTTGTGGAGCCAGCCTGACCTTGAAGTGTGTCTGGGGTTAGAGAGTGGCCGGACATCAGCTACCGAGGACCCCCCACTGACGGAGCTCTCTCCAGTCCCTTGGGAGCGAAGAACAAAAATGAGAAGGTTTCTGGGAAAAGGCTCTAGGGGCATCTGGGAGCGTTTAGGGCTCTTCTCTAGGCATGGTGAGCTATTGAGTTTGAAGGGAGGTAGGTATCACTTTCGGAACTTAATCTTAACAGACCATCCATTGAAATGAAGCCCCTTTGCCTAAATGATCATTATAGCTGGAGCCAGGTTGTTGCGCGGGATCGCCAGGCGCAGCTGGCCATCGTGACAGGAGAGGAGGCGGGTGAGCATCTCTGGATTGCATCTGTGAAAATTAAAGAGGGCAACAGGGATCACCTGATTGGCATCCTGGGTTTGTTTTGTACTTTGTTTTGTTTTCATTTCACAGGAGGGAGGGAGAGTCCAATTCAAAGGCAAAGAAAGGCAAGGACAATCTGTTTGTTGACTTTCTAAAGCCCAAACAGAGACACCAGGCACCTGGGAGGGCTGGTAGAAGGAGGGCAGCTGCTCGAGATTCTGCACCCTTGAGAGGGGCCAGATGCCTGGGCTACTGTGCAGAAGGGTGCTTCCCTCGAGGAGAGCAGGGCATGCGGCCAGCAGGCTGGTGAGCTCAGCTCTGCCCCTTCCTGTTGCACTCGGACTGGATTTCTTCCAGGTCTCCATTTTTTGGGAGCTTTTCGTTCCACATGATTTGGAAGTTCTGAGTTTTGGGTGTAGAGGCATATATTTAAAACACTTAAAATTTTGTCACACAGTGTTATGTTTTTAGAAATATACATATGTTAATGTTTTATCCTACATCCCTTTAATATGTGCCCAACACTTTCTATGTGTGCCCCTTGTATGTTCTGAGCAGCCTTATCCAAACACTCATAGACGAATCTTGTGTCCCAGAGCAAGTATACATCTCCACCTTAGGGTCCTAGAGGAAGGCTTGAAGAGTTTGGGGGTGATTTTCTAATGTTACTGTCTCGAGATCTTACCAATGTGTCACTCTTCCTCCTTGCCTCCAAGATTATTAGTTGAGAATCAATTCATCTGCCAGCCTTAAGTAACTTTTTAAAAAGGACATTTGCCAGTCAAGATGGTGCACACCTATAATCTGTCCTACTGGGGAGAGTGAGGTGGGTGGATTGCTTGACCTTGGGTATTCCTGGGAGGACTGAAGTCTATTGGGTGTCCTAAGTTGGGACCAATGTGGTGAGCCCAGAAGAGCTAGAGGCCACTAGGATGCTTAAGAAAGAGGGAACCAGCCCAGATCAGAACTTTCCTTTATGGGATCCCTACACTGCCAACCTGGGTAGGATAGAGAGAGATTTTGTCTTAGCAAAGGGACAGGAATAATTTCCTGGGGTAGTTCAGTAAGGACAGTTGGTATTAAAAAAAACTCTCCCAAAATCTATGACAAACTCTCCCTCAAGTATATACAGAATCTGAGGAAAAGGGGTCTCAAGCTTAGAGAATACACATGACTGTGAGGTAACTCATAGCTCCTCTTTGCTGGAATTATGGTGTGGTTTCTTTACTGAGCTCTTTGTGAAGTCATGAGCCAATCTACCCTGGGCTCCTAATGTTGTCAGATGACCCAAAGGTGCCACTAGGAAACTAATGGGAAGGGGAGGAAATTTAACATTCTCCAGAGACCCTGCAAAGATCACAAAGTCCTCCTTTGGCGAAAGGGGGATGGGGAAGGAGACTACAAGGCTGAGGACTTCCCTTCCCTAGGCAGTTTATTCTTAGATGGTTTCACTAGGACCCTATGGTGCTCCACTATTTGAAAAGACTCAGGTCCCAACCAACTTGAAAATTTATAAATGACCCCTGGGGCACAGTCAGTTTTCCTCAGTCAAGGACTTTTTTTGTGTTTAGTCTAAACCTAAATTGACTTATTGACTGGATGTATGAATCATGTTCTCACCTAGTTTGTAATCAAGGCTAAAATTCATGGGGTTATTTCAACACTGCCGTATTTTCACTAAGCATTCATTTCAGTATTTCATTTTGGACCCACACTGTCCCTATGAGGTAGATTCTATTATTATACCCATTTTGCAGAGGGAGAAACAGATCCAGGACAAAGTGATTTGCTATGCAAAGTTTTTATGCTGAGTTGGAAGAGATCTCAAAAGCCATCTAGTCTAATCCGTCCCCCTCACTTTACAGATGAGAAACCTGAAGGCCACAAGAGTCATAAGATCAGGGATAGGACCAAAGAGGACCATTTTTCATTTTACAGATTAGGAAACTGAGGCCCAGGTCATGACTCGCTCAGGGTCACACAGGTGGTATCAGGTGGTATGTGAACTAAGACCTTTGACTTAAGAACCAGCACTGTTTCAGTCTGCCATAGTATAACCTGAAGTAGGCCTTGAAGGAATAAAATGATTCCAACAGTCAAAGATAGAAGATGTATAGGCCAGTCATACCAGGTCCCCTTTGTTCAGAGGAGGGAGGAGACAAATGGATAGAGACAACCAATCCATATTCAGTCAACAAGCATTTATGAAGTACTGGCTATGTATTGGGTATTATGCTAGGCACCAGGTATGAAAAGAAAGACAAAAACATGGCATCCACCCACAAAGAGTTCAATTCTAATGGGGGAGAGAATAAGTAAATAACATATACAGCACATATACAGAATATTAGAGGAGAAGAACCATTGGTAGTTGGGGTCCTCCAGAAGAAGGAGATATTTCAGCAGTCTTGAAGGAAGCCAGGGATGGTCTGAGGTTGAGGTGAGTATAAAGAGTATTCCAGGCGTGGCGATGTTGGGGGGACTTCCCCTAACACTCTAGACAGCTCAAGGGATTGCTGAATAACCATGAGTCCTAACTCCAAAAGGATTTTGTCCATTCCTATATTTAGTCATATCCCAACTACTCTAGACTGGAGCAGAACCTAGAGACTGTCTCTTTGTCTAATAGTTAAGAAAAAATTCATGGTCCCTGTCATCCAGTCATCCAGTGGTCAGGGTATTGTTGTCTGGTTAGCAGTGAGTCTCTGGGAGTGGTTACATGTAACAACATCTTTTCCTTGGAACAAGACAAGAACATGGACTCAGTAGGGGACAGTGGGGTAGACCAAAGATGCATAGATGCCACCTTGTTTCCTTGCTGTCTGAGTAAATTATTTTGTGCAATAAGGGGCTTGGAGCATGCCCAGATCTCCTAACATGGAGGCAGCCTGCTTTTGGAAGGAGACATCCCACATTTTTCCAGCCCATATTTTCTAACATGGAGGCACATTGCTCCTGGGCATGCTCCAACCTCCCTGTGGCCACACTCCATTACATTTGTATGTCAAACTTTGACATTCACAATATTTGTAAGGGGATTCTCTGAACTGTGAATTGCAGAGAGTAGGAGACCTTTACTAATAGATGGAGTTTCCTCCCTAAACTAATTGAATTATAATCTCAATTCCTATCGCTGTTTTCAGTCATTCAACAAGCTCTTAAATTTAGATCAGCTTAAGGTGGAGGTTTTGCTTCTGTTTATGGAGATTCTGGACCTGCCTAGCACATCCGGTCCTAACCATTATGTGAGCCACAGATGATCAGCAATCATTTATTTAGCAGTTACTATGTGCTGGGCATTGTACCAAGTGCTGGCGATGCAAAGAAAGGCAAAAAGGAGGGTCCCTGCCTTCAAGCAGCTGACATTCTAACAGAGGAGAAATACACAAAAAAATTGTACATACAAGATAAATACGGTGTTAAATGAGTCCGATAATGGTTTCTTCTTCTTCTTCTTTTTTTTTTGTCTCACAGGGTCGTTATGAAGAAAGCACCTTGTAAACCATCACTTAAAAAAACTTAAATAAATTTTTAAAAACATCCAAAAAGACTCTATGGAAATGTGAGCGTATTCTTTCTATATCCTGACGGTTCTCCTCTTTATTTTATAAAGACAATGATATAGGAAGAGTGAGGAGGGGAATACAATCCCACCCCCCCAAAAAAAAAACAAAAACAAAACCCTCTTCCCTAGGTTGGCTCTCAGTGGCCTTTTGTGTGCAAATACGTGTGCGTGTGTGTGTGTGTGTGTGTGTGTGTGTGTGTGTGCACAATTATATTCCCCAGTCAGGAAACGACAGAAGGGGGGAGCCAGCTAGGAGACCCGAGACAGAAAGAGCGAGTTAGAGTCTCAGGTTCTGCAATTGTTCTTAGCTAACGGCTCCGTGACAAATGCCCATATAACCCAGCTGGAAACCAAGCAATATTGTTCCATCAGAAGCTTTATTAGGACATGAACCTTATTTAGAAAACATTATCTAGGAAAATCCTTAATAGAGCAGGACCCCGCCTCAGCCCTCCGCCACCGCTGCCTTGCTCCGCCACCCGGGCCAGGTTATGTATTTATGAAGTTGTGCGGGGACCCATTTAGCAGCAGGCCTGCCGTTTATCTCGGAAATATCGAATGCCAAACAGAAAGAAGAAAATAACAACATAAAAAATTTATCTTTGAGGGGGAAAACAAAACGGATGCTGGGAAGGTCTTCCGTTGCAACTGAGAATGCCTTGATTAACAATCACGGTAATCAAGGTGTGGGGGACAGAGGTGAGGATGGAGGGCTGGAGATGAAACGTAACCTAAGATGGGGGGAAGGGGAAAGGGCCCCCTGGCTTCAGGAGCCGCCTGCTTTTTTTTTTCTTTTTTTCCCCCTCCCTCCCTCGGTTTTCTGGTTGCAGGCTAGGTCGGGGAGTGGGGGACGTGGAAAATGAATCCCCCGGGCTGTAATCATTGTAACTGTCAGGGGAAAAAGTCAGGGTCTTAGATAGCACTGGTCTGCTATGACTTTTGACCACAAAAAAAAAAAATCTATATATGAAAACCATAGCCGGAGGCAGTCTTGTAAGGAATGAGGACGATTTAACTCCTGCTGGCTTGGATAGGCATCTGGAAGCCCGGCTCCATGCTGGGCTCGGCTCCGCTCAGCCATGGTCTTCATTTGCCAGTGGACATGGGTGGGTGGGCAGTGCGTGTTCCCAAATGCCCCCTCAGTTGCCAGCCTCACGTCTGGGGATGGTCCAGGGGTAATATAATTATTATTAAAATTATTATAATTATACAGTGTCTTAAATTTGCCAATCACTTTACATCACCACAGGGAGGAAGTGTGCTTCAATGGAAAGGGCCCTGGATTTGCTGAAAGAGAGGCTGGGTTCAAATCTTGGCTTTACAACTTACTATCTGTGCGACCTTAGGAAAGTCTCTGGGTCTCAGTTTCCTCCTTTGTAAAACCTGGGCGGGGAATGGACTGAATACCTCTAAGGTCCATTCCAGCTTCAAGACTTCGATTCTGTGATTTCATTTCGGCCTCACAACAGAGCTGCTAGATAGATGATATTATTATCCCATTTTACAGGTAAGGAAACTGGAGGGGGCACTACCCATGCACCCATGTCCCAGTGTTTCTCATGTTCCCACAACTAGTAGTTCTCCATAAGATGGAGAAACGGAGGCACCTGGAGGCCAAATGACTTTGGTTTTAAGCATCTGACACAATGTTAGAACCCAGATCTTCCTGACCCCAAGGCCAATTCATGATACCACACTACCTTCTTTTCATCTTGTGATCTCCTAGTACAGGGATCCAAATAGGTGATTAATAAATGCTTGGTTGAATGAATGAATGGATAGGAATTTGTAAAGTGCGTGGTAATGGATCATGTACTGGATTTGGAACCAGGAAGACCTGAGTCTATAATTATGAATAGACCTGTGAATGTGTTTGATTCCTTCCATAAGAATATAAACTCCCTGAGGTCAGGGATGGTTTTCATTCTTCTTTTCATATCTACAGTACCTAGCATATAGTAGGCAGTTAATAAATGGCTGTTGAATTGACTCCTTGAAGTTTTGAGGTAGGCTTAGGTCCCTTTGTGTGTGCAACACTGCACCCATGTGCATAAACATGCATATATAAGGGGGAACAGCAAGACACAGTGGATAGAGCCTGGAACATAGAATCATTAGCTGTGTGACCTTGGAAAGTCACTTGACTTGTCTGGGACTCAGTTTCCTTGTGTGAAAAATGAAGGGATTGGATTTGAAAACCTCTCAGGTCACTGCCTGCTCCAAATCTGTGATTTTAGCCCTCCTCCCTCCACCCGTGCCCTGCCCTAGAGATCTTTTGGGCAGACATACCATGGTCAAGTCCATAGTGTATCTTGATGCTTTCCCATAAGGATTATCCTGTCTAATGGTACATGCATGTCAGCTCCAGGCACCCTCGCTCTTACTGTGCTGGAGGGAAATGCATGCTATTGTTGACATATCAACTTGTCCAACTCTTCTGTCTCAGGAAATTTGCATATCATTAACCAGAAATTTTCCATGAGGAAACCAAGCAATTTCTTTGCATGGTTCATGTAATCAAATATCTAGCTTGAGATCTGGTTAAAATGGAAAACTGACTTCCCATAGATTATAAAGACTGTTGAATGATTTCTTAGAATTTCCTTTTCTCCCTTGAGGATATGTCAAGGTTGGCATCACCATCATCACCATCACCATTATAAATGACATTTTATAGAGACTTTTATAGTGTTACAAGTGTTTTACTCACATGATCTCTCTGGGCATCCATGGTAACCCTTTAACCCAGGTATGTCTGTTCACTCCTCAGCCCCTTGGGCAAATCTCAAAGGCATTATCTGGGAGGCTGGAACTCTAGGCATACCTGCCACTTTAGAGAGGAGGAAACTGAAGTTCTGAGAAATGAAATAACTCTCACATGATCAGAGATAGGATTCAAATCCACCCAGGTCTTCCTGGCTCTGAGTCCTGTGCTCCTTATGCTATTCCACATGAAGGTAGAAAAGGAAGGAAAGAAGGAAGGAAGGAAGGAAGGAAGGAAGGAAGGAAGGAAAGAAGAAAGAAAGGAAGGAAGGAAGGAAGGAAGGAAAGAAGGAAGGAAGGAAGGAAGGAAGGAAGGAAGGAAAGAGGAAGAAGGAAGGAAGGAAGGGAAAAGAAGGAAGGAAGGAAGGAAGAAAGAAGGAAAGGAAGGACAGGAAGGAAGGAAAGAAGGAAGGAAGGAAGGAAGGAAGGAAGGAAGGAAGGAAAGAAGGAAGGAAGGAAGGAAGGAAAGGAAGGAAGGAAGGAGGGAATGAAGGAAGGAAAGAGGGAAGGAGGGAAGGAAGGAAGGAAAGAAGGAAGGAAGGAAGGAAGGAAGGAAGGAAGGAAGGAAGGAAGGAAAGAAGGAAGGAAGGAAAGAAGGAAGGAAGGAAGAAAAGAAGGAAGGAAGGAAGGAAGGAAAAGAAGGAAGGAAGGAAGGAAAGAAGGAAGGAAGAAGGAAGGAAAGAGGAAGGAAGGAAGAAGGAAGGAAAAGGAAGAAAAGGAAGGAAGGAAAAGAAGGAAGGAAGGAAGGAAAGAAAGAAGGAAGGAAGGAAGGAGGGAATGAAGGAAGGAAAGAGGGAAGGAGGGAAGGAAGGAAGGGGAAGGAGAAAAAAGGATAGGAAGGAAGGTTAAAAAAAGACAGATCTAGTTAACCCCAGGTGACTACAACAGTACACATTCATGCCCTATCTCTTCTGTCTACCTTTCTCCATCTGAGACCTGAGTTCAAATTCAGATTCTGATACTTACTAGCTATGTGACCCTGGGCAAGTCACTTAACCTATTTGCCTCAGTGTCCTCCTCTGTAACATGGGGATAATAATGACACTTACCTCCAGGGTTGTTGTGAGGAGCAAGTGAGATAATTATTTTATAGCTCTTAGCACAGTAACTGGCATATAGTAAGCTCTATAAAAATGTTTCTCGTCATCGTTATCCATTTCAAGTTAAGAAGTCAGAGAACACATGATAAGAGCCTACTGCGTACAGAGCGGTATCTTAAACCCTGGGGATGCAAAAAAAGGCCAAAAAACCCTCAAACTAGTCCCTGCCCTCCATTTGCTCACAGTCTAGGAGCTGGAGACAACATGCAAACAAGCCTGTACAAACAAGCTATAGGCAGGATAGACCAAAGAACAGCCCTAGGGAAGGGGACTTTTCCCCAAACTCTGTGCATTTCAACCTAGCAAATGATGAATCGTAGTTTTGTGCCTAAAAGAGGTCTTGGATATGATCTCGTCCAGCTAGACTTAGTTTTTGTTTCTTTGTTATAAACCGTTTCTTCCAATTCTCTTGCAGAATCATAAGGTACACAGTGAATGTTTAATAAATGCTTGCTGACTAACCTCATTTGACAGATGAAGAAACTAAGGCAAAGCAGTAAAGAGATAAAGTGATTTGCCCATGGTCACAGAGCTATTAAGTATTAGAGGCAGGTTTTGAACCCAGCCCTGCTGACTCCAGGTTCAGTGTGCCTTCCACTGAACCACACTACTGCACCTTCCACTGGTAAAGAAAGAATACACAATGATCTTGAAAAGAGGTGGCCCAGGCAGCCTCTCTGCTCTCACGGTTGCCTCATCAAACCCTCCCTCCCTTTAGAAGTCCCCTGAAGAGCTTGACCGTGGCCCTGGTCCCACCAGACGATGGAGAAGAGGCAAGCGGGGGCATAAGAGAAATCTTACATGCTGTTAAATAAAGGAAAAGCTGGTATGTTTATTGCAGCTGTCTGGGTGAGGCAGGGAGTAACACAATGAATAAAGACAAAAACAATGAGAGGAGGAAAATAGATCAACAAACAAAGGGAGGGACATGAATGGAAATAAATATGGAAGAAAGAAAAACAGCACCACGAGACACTGTGTTTTCAAGGGCTCGTGTTCAGGCTACTGCCTACATGTGACCTGGCCATCCATGGTAAGAAGCATGCCATTTGGCCCTAATTACAAGGGAGTACGGAGCTGAAATACTCATTAAGCATCAGCCCATTTCTCTCCCTTTGAGCCCCACAGGAGACAATAGAGAGAAAACATTTCACTTTTCCCTTCTCCTAGCTACCTTCTCCCATCTCCTTCTCAACCAAGATCCGGCCCCCAGCTTCTCATCCATTAATGGAGGAATCTAGCTGATTATCAATAGCAGTAACTTGGATTTCTCCTGAGTGGCTTAAATACTTTAGCTAAAAACATTTTTCCTCTCTATTGTAAGTCTAGGTAGGAGCTGAAAGAAAATGTGGTGTTGTGTTCAGATCAGGGCACCAGATTTTAGTGTAGACAATGTATACTCCAAGTATCCACATCCCATCTCCCATGCTCACAGATGAGATAGGTTTCCAGAGCTTGGATAGCTACAATGTACCCCTGAGGGGTCTAAGGGTACCTTTGAGAAGTCAGATTGTGATTCTTTATTAGCATTGGCTCAAGCCCCCACTGGTGTCCCTCCCCCAAAGATTAGGAATTGAGAATTAGACATGTTATTTGACACTCCTTAAGTAGCTTTGAGAAAGGAGGAATTTATTAAAATAATACAATATGAAAGGTTTGTACTAAACATCCCCCCCCAAAAAAAAGACTGGGGCATACTTTCCCATAAGTATATAGGAAGTCCACAGGAATGTGGCTCAAACTTGGAGCACATATAGCAATGAGGTAACTCACATCTCCTGGTTGTTGGAAGTCTTTTCCTATCCATGTGGTGTTTAAGAAGTTGACTTTAAGCACAGTGAATCTGTCTCTCTTTCCCTTGGTTCCGATGCACACACTGTTGCCAGCTGAGCTAGTGCATGCTAGATGAGAAGATGGGGAGTCCAACATCCACTAGGGTCAAGACCATGCTCTATGATGAGGGGTTCTTAGTTTCAGAATTAGGAGCAATCGATGAAAGTTGCAAAGAGATGTTTTAAGGTTTGAGGTGGAGGAGGAGTACTTCCTTACCCTTAGACCTACCTCCAAAGTAGAATGGACTACATCAGGAGATCATTTCCCTCTCACGGGGGGTCTTCCAACCAAGTCTCAAAGACCACCAGATATTGGGCAAGGGTGGGGAGGATTCTTTCTCTCTCTAACCTTAGGCTCAGAATCTCTGATTCTCATTCTTACATTTGTATCCCCTGAAGAATCTTCCTTTTGCATGAATAAATTAAGTTTCCCCTACTCCCTATGTGTTCAGTCATTTTTCAATTGTGTCTGACTCTCCGTGATCCCATTTGGGGTTTTCCTGGCAAAGATGGTTTGCCATTTCCTTTTCCAGTTCATTTTACATATGAGGAAACTGAGGCAAAGAGAGTTACATGACTTGCCAAAGATCACACAGCTAGTATCTGAGGCTGGATTTGAACTCAGGTCTTCCTGACTCCAGGCACACCATTCTAGGCTAGGTGCCCCTCCCCTTCTCATGACTAGATCCTAACACATTTCTCTCTGATCAATCAATCAACAAGAATTCATTTAGCTCCTTCTCTGTGTCAGGGGCTGGACTAGTTCCAGCCCTAAAGAAACTTACATCCTATCAGAGGAAAACACAGACAAACGTATAAATAAACACAAACTAGGTAAAGGGAGGAAGAAAGACATGACTATGATTTGACTGGTATAGTGAACTCCCATGACAGAGAATTCCCTCCACTGATTCAGGTAGGCACCTTCTCTGAAACTGAGACCAGAGACACACATGTATGTGTCAGAGACAAGACTCA
>NC_050574.1:29665542-29705542 GCF_011100635.1 Trichosurus vulpecula
ATAATCAGGGACATCATAAAATTCCTTCCATGGAGCAATGTCCCCTCCATGACCTATAGGAATGGGAATTTCTGAGAGTCAGGAACAATAGAAAAGGAGGTTGAGGGAGTAAGATCTATGAGGCATAGCAACTGGAAGAGGGAACCCAAAATACCTTAGGTGCCTTAGAAACTTCATTTCTATGAGGAATATGGAGACTATTTTGTTGTTGTCGTTCAGTTGTGCTTGACTCTTTGTGACTGCATAGACCATAGCATGTCAGGTCCTTCTTTCTATCCTCCACTATCTCCCAAAGTCTGTCCAAGTTCATGTTGAATGTTTCCATGACACTATCACTCCATCTCAGCCTCTACCATCCCCTTTTCCTTTTTCCTTCAATCTTCCCCAGCACTGGGGTCTTTTCCAATGAGTCTAGTCTTCTCATTATGTGACCAAAGTATTTTGAAGCTTCAGGTTCAGTATTTGACCTTCCAGTGAATAGCCTGAATTACTTTCTTTAAGTATTGACTGAATTCATCTCCTCGCTGTCCAAGGGACTCTCAAAAGTCTTATCCAGCTCCACAGTTTGAGAGTATTGATTCTCCGGTGCTCAGCTTCCCATATAGTTCAGCTCTCAGCCATCCCTTGCTAATGAAAAAACCATAACCTTCACTATATGGACCTTTGTCAGCAAGGTGATGTATCTGCTTTCTAGTATGCTGGCCAGATTTGCCATAGCTTTCTTTCTAAGGAGAAAGTGTCTTTCAATTTCATATCTACAGTTGCCATCTGCAGTGATCTTTGAGCCCAAGAATATAAAATCTGACACTGCTTCTATTTCTTCTCCCTCTATCTGCCAGAAAGTGATGGGACCAGGTGCCAAGATCTTCTGTTTATTTATTTATTTGTTTTTGAATGTTAAGCTTCAGCAATATGTGAACTGAGACTTACAGAGACTAAAGAAGGGCTAAATTAGTAGAAGGGATGTGAGCCAAAGAGTAAAATTATAGAATAGATGAAAAGGGAAGATAAAAATGAAGAAAATGAAAGAAATCCCCTTTAGAAAAAAAGCACAGAAAATGAAATTTTAAAAACTAAAAGTTAAGAAAAAGGAAGATTAGGGACATTTTACTTAACTGAGTGAGGAAAAAAGAAAAGAAGAATTAAACAACTAGACAGAAGGAAGAGAGCTCAGCACTTCTAATACCGCAAAACAGAGGCAGCCAGACCTGCCTTCATTTCAGTTCAAGGAGATGGTCCCATTGATTGAAACAGTGGCTTGTTCATCCCACTGCTAAATCAGATTTCCTCTCTAGCCAAAATGTTACTGGCTATGTAACAGAGGACACCTATTTCTCAGAGCCTTGGCAGAAGAGTCTCTGGTCTTTTCCCTGGCTTCTAGAAAGAAAAATAAATTCATAGATTTAGATGGTTTTATAAACTGATCCTTTTACCACATGAGGAAAAGAAAGCTCAAAGAAAAGGTCCAAGTGACCAAGGTTTCATAATTTGTAAGTATTGGAGGCACAGTTTAGACTCAGGTACTCTGACTCCAGATGGCTAGGGAAAGATTGATAGATGGTTGCACCATTGGTCTGAGCATCCAATGTGATCATGAAAAACACCAAGGAGGATAATACCTGGACTTTTCCCACTGTCCCCAGACCTCTCCTCATTTAAAACCAGGTTAGTTATTCCTTTTACCTTCATCACTTGGGTTATCTGGTCAATGTCCGTAAGGTCTATGAAATCAAGAAATCCAGTTAATATCTGTCCTCAGGAAAATGAGCTCAATCATGGATTCAGAGTTTCCATTTGAGTCTCTTTTATGTTACCTTTCTATCTCTTCTTTCTCCTCTGTTCCCTCCTCCCTACCTCCTTCCCTCAGATTCTCAGTCTTTTCCCCATTTACGAGGCTGTCCCTTTAAAGGCTTCCCTGGTCTGGGTCTTTGTTGGCCAGCCTTGGCGCCAACCCGGTGAGCTCTGTCAAAATATTTTTAGCATTTGTTCTGTTAAAAAAAAAACCCTGAGGTATTAGAGTGCACTAATCTTTAAAAAGGTTAATTTATTCATAGAGATTTTGACAGAGATGTATGGAATGGCTCGAGTGCACGGCACCTCTTCCCAGGGGGGAGAGTGCTCATGCGGGGAGAGAGAGAAAAAGAGAGAGAGAGAGAGAGAGAGAGAGAGAGAGAGAGAGAGAGAGAGAGAGCAAGCTTGGCTCTGAAGAGGAGAGACCTTATAAGCAGATCCAAGATGCATTAACTCGGAGGCCCCATCACCTTCACAAAGCTGCTATACTTTCCCAAGTTGCTGATATTTTTCACTGAACCTGGATACATTTCACTCTCCCTATTACCTACCCATATTCAAAACCGGGAATTGAGATGGGGGGCAGGGTATTAGGAAACGACACCAAGAAACTGAGGCAGGGGAAGGATTCTGGCCAGACATCCCATGAGGTTCAAAGCCTCAGAGTTGGCAGGGACTTTAGAGGTCATCCTATCCAACCACATTGCTTTATAGATAGGGAAACTGAGGCACAGAGCAATGAAATGTCTTGCCACAAGGTTACATCAAGAAAGAACAAAGGATTCTGGGTTTAGAGCTGGAAAGCACCTTGAAGATCATCTATCCCAAGCTCTCTTTTTACAGTTGAGGAAACTGACTCCGAGAGATGACTAATTGCTTGCCCAAGATCACATCAGAATGGACTCAGGATCATAGATCTTGAGCTGAGAGGGTTTTTAGAAGTCATCAAGTCCAAATCTCTCATTTAAGCGACAGGGAAACTTAGGATAATAGTGGTAACTCTTTGTAACTGAATCATAACTCTAATCCAGGACCTCTGACTCCAAATCTACTGTTCTTTCCACTCCATACATGAGTTAAGACTTGCTATGGGCCTAGCCCTGTGCTAAGTCTTAGAACTACAAACACAAAAATGAAATAGACCTTGTCCTGGAAGGGCTTACAATCAAAAGGGGAAGACAACATGTAATTTTATCCCAAGCAATCCATGAGATGCAACTGTGATGAAAGGAGAGATTTTCAGGAGAAAAAAAGAGGGAGGAGAATTTATCCCAGTGGTATTCTCCCCAGGACTGGGGCATTTCACCCAGTCAATAAACGAGTATTTACAGGACTCTCTTTATGAACCCAGCACCAACATGGCTCTAGGGGAGCCCATTGTACAACACCAAAAGCTTCATGCCTCTTGGTGATGATGGTGAGAATGATAACGGAGATGCAGGATCCTAAGAATGTGGGCTGGAAGAACTTTAGGATTTATCAGAAAGCAGAGCACTAGGCTTGGAATCGGAGTTTGCATTCAAATTCCAGCTTACACTTCATAGATGTGTGACCCTGTTGAAGTCCTCTCACTGCATCATGCCTCAGTTTCCTCTTCTGTAAAATGTTTAAACCTTAGTTCCAACAGCCATTGCGAAGATTAAATAAAGACCATTTATATAAATTATCAGCTATTCTTGTAGAAGACTTTGCTTTTTTTGAAGGAGAGCCTAGAGAGAAGTGGCTGGTCCAAAGGTCACAAAGGTAGCATGTCACAGACCCGGTATTCAAATCCTGTCTTCTGATTCCAAATTGGTCCGCTTTCCAGGCGCTCTCCACCTGGCTGGAAGGGATCAGACCAACACCTACAAAGCAACCACTGAGCAACTACTTCACGCCCACCCTGCCAGGCCAAGAGAGAATGAAGATCAAAGGCAGGTGTGTGACTTTATTTATCTTCACACCTTTCCTGAGAGTCGAGCTCAGCCTTAAATATATCTAGAACAGAAAAGTCATCAAATCCACCCCACCCCCATTTTACAGGTGAGGAAACTGAGGTAAACAGCACTAAGTAATTTGACCAGGGTCATAGAGCTAATAAGTGTCTGAAGCTCGATTTAAACTCAGGAAGATGAGTCTTTCTGACTCCAGGCCCAGAACTCTCTCCATTGAGCCATCTAACTGTCCTACTACCCTGGGCACACAGCAAGTATCAGAGGCTGGATTTGAAGGCTTGTCCTCCTAACTCCAGGCCTAGCGTGCTATGCACTATGGCGCCACCTAGCTGCCTAAAGTGGAAGTGAGTTGAGAGGCCAGTCTGGGAGCTCTAGGTCTAGCTATATCCCATGAGCCACATCATACAGGCAAGTCAGTCCACCTCCTTGAGACTCAGTTTCCTCATCGGTGATAGCACAAAGGATCATATGAATAGTATACAGAAAGCGTTTTGCAACCTCCAAATGTTAGCTATTCTAGCTTATTTATTATCATTGCCATCATTATTATGTGACGTATGCCGGCTGTGTGATCCTCCTCCATCCACGTAACTCCTCTGAGTTATTGGCAATTCTGTAAATTGCGAAGGACCTAACTAAAGTACATTGATAGATGGAGTGTCCTCGCCTGAGACTTCCTATTCCAATTAAAGCCCAGATCCAGTCCCTATTTCTATATTATTTTTTATTACTATCGTCATTGTTATTTGGGGAACTGTGAGAGTTGGACTCAGTTACTTCCCTTCCAGTTCTGTATCTCTACTCCCTCCATCATATCAGCCATTCTTTCCACTTTCCTAGAGGGTTGAATCAGTGCTCAGGGTGGTCGTAAGATCTCGGATGGAGAAGAGAAAAGCCCCAGACTCTGAATGAATATAGTAGCGAGGAGTTGGGCTGTGGTGCTCAGGAAGACGAGCTGGGATGCGCGCCGCAGCCCTGTCCCCTTCTTAGTCAGTCTCAGGCTCCCTCAAACGTATCACACCCGTAACCAAACTGGCTTCTCCAATGCTATTTGTTCATGATGCAATTAAAGAGAAGAGGAGAAATTAAATAGGTTTGTAAATACAAAAGGGGCCGGGGAGAAAGGTTTGCACTAACAGGTTAATGGTCTCCAAAAGCCGGCAGCAATTTCTCACTGTCAGGAATGGCTCCAGCTCTCGCCTCCTGCCCTGGCAGAAGGGAGAATCTTAATCAGGTGCGCTGCGGTGCTGCCTCTCCCGGGGGAGGGGCGGTTCATGCTTCGCTTCTCGAGTTGGAGGCAGCGGGGAAGGGGAGAGTGATTCAGAAGCGCTTCTTTGTAATGGAGCAGGAAGGGAATGGGAGAGCGCCGCCATCACCACCACTTTCGCTTGGGGAAGAGAGGAGCCGGAGCTCAGTGTTCTATGCAGAGAATATTTTTGCTAAATATTTATCTAAAGAAGGATGAAAGGTTGGATTGAATTGAACTGATCCAAAACGAAATCAAGTTAAAATAAGTTGAGTGAATTTGATATTTTAGACAGAGCACTGGACTTGGAGGTGGAGGAAGTGGAGCTGATTTCAGGGTTGACAAGCCACTACATATGTGACTTGGTGGCCATCGTGTGACAAATGAGGGGCTCGTACCAGAGGCCTCTGACTTCTGTGTCTTAGTTACCACTTGGAGACATCATTTCTCTTCTCTGGGTCTTGGTTTCTTCATCTATAAAATGAGGGTGTTTGACTAAGTGGCCACTAACGACCACTCTAAGCCAGGGATCTTGGGGTTTTATAATCCTGACATTTCAATTTCCTTCTATCCCTAAATCTAGGACATAGCATGATGAATTGAGGGGCAGCTAGGTGGCACAGTGCACAGAGTACCGTTCTGGAGGCAGTAAGACTTATCTCCCTGAGTTCATATCCGGCTTCAGACACTTACCAGCTGTGTGACCCTGGGCAAGTCACTTAACCCTGATTAATTCAGTTTCCTCATCTGTAAAATGAGCCAGAGAAGGAAATGACAAAGCACTCCAGTATCTTTGCCAAGAAAACCCCAACTGGGATCACCAAGAGTCTGACATGACAGCACAACAACAACATGATGCGATGATCTTTGAGGTTTCTTAGACTTCTAATTCCAATCCAAATCCCTTAGTTTCCTGTTGTATTCTAATAAGTTTCTTTCTCCCCAGGTAGCTCATTCCACTTTGGGACAGTTTTGAACTTGCCTCTTGGAGACCTCTACCTATTTCTTTTAGTTTTCACACTAGAAATTCAGTCAGAAGAAAGCAAATCCTTCTTCTGATTAACTCAATGACGGTTACCCCTTCTATCCTGACCCAGCCCCAGGAGCTTGGTCTTTCCTATACTAAATACACTAAGATCCTTCAACACATCCATGGATGGCATAGCCTCCATCCTTGTACCAATTGGATTGTCCTCTTCTGGAAGCTTCCCAGGTGATCAACATCCTTTCGTAAACCAGGCTTCCCAAAACTGAATGCAATGTTCTAAATGTTGTCCAATTAGGGCAGAGCATAGTGGGACCATCACCTCCCTGGTCCTATACCACTAATGCATTTATCTTATTGTTCTCCAAGGTTCTGACTGCCTTATCACATCAGCGATTCATGTTGGCCTTTCTATCATCTAAAACCCCAGGATCTTTTTTCAGATAAACAGATGTCTCAACATCCTTCTCCCATCATGCAAGTGAACTTGATTTTTTTGGAGGGGGGAAGGCAGGGTAATTGGGGTTAAGTGACTTGCCCAAGGTTACACAGCTAGTGTGTCAAGTGTCTGAGGTCGGATTTGAACTCAGGTCCTCCTGACTCCAGGGTCGGTGCTGCCACCTAGCTGCCCCGAAACTATTTTTTTTTTAACTCAAGTGTAAGACTTTGTATTCATCCGCATTAAATGTCAGTTTAATAGATTAGCCCAATATTCAATTCAACAAATTAAAAAAAAAAACATTCATTAAGCAACAACTATTTGCCAGGCAGTGTGCTGGGGATACAAAAAGAAGCAAAAGACAGTCCCTGCCCTCTAGGAGCTTATAATCTAACGAGGGGAAGCAACATACCAACAAATATGTACAAAGCAAGCTATGTGCAGGATAAATAGGAGATAATTGAGGAAGGCTTCCTTCATGCATCCTGGGACTGTCTTCTGGTGTGTTAGCAATGTTCCCCTTCACCCCCTCCGGATTTGTGTCATTTGCAAATTTTCTAAAAATGCCAACTACAGGAATTCTTGAGGTAAATAAGCAGTGAGAGGTAATCTGGGAAACAGATCCCCCTTCGACACCCAAAATAAACTAGAAAAAATGTCCCCAAATGGACCAAATACAAGGACAAGAAGAGGTAATTGAAAGCCAATCAACAAGTATTTACTAAGTATCTACTAGGTGCTAAGTGATGAGGTAAGTGCTAGAGATAGAAACAAATACAAGGAACTCATTGGGGAAACAGCATGCAAACATCGATGAACAAGCCAGAGATGGGATACATTGGAAGTGATCAGCAGAAGAAAGGGATTATCATTAAAGTGGATTAGGAAAGGCAATTCCTACAGAAAAATAATACCCAAACCTAAGTTAACCAGCCCATTATCGTGGGTGCTCTATCCTGGTACCATGTCACTGGAAGTCTTCAGCCAGCCTGCCTGGAGTGGTTCTGCATCATTGGAGGTACCGCTGGTTTTAAACATCAGTTTTCAGATTTAACTTCTTGGTAGTGTCCCAGGCAGGAACCCAACTCCAGGAAAGTCTGAGGGTTGTGAATAAGACTAGTCCTGAGATTTAAGGAGGGAAGAGGAATGCTATAGACAAGTTTGTAGCCTCAGAAAGACTGGTGATAGTGGAGAGGTCCAGGAGTACAGTGCTAGTTAAAAATATTTCATCCTGCCCAGGAAGAAAAAGCAACTAACAGAAGGAATGAGAAGACAGTGGAGGAAGAGAACCAATTGCAAGAGTTGCTTGGAGTCTTCCCTTATCATCATTCTCCTTGCCCTCATCATCACCACCGTTATTAATCACTAGCATTTATATATCACTTTAAAAGTTTGCAGATCACTTTAAATGTTATCTTAGTCTTTACAACAACCCCTGGGAAATATATGCTATAATTATTCGAATTTTACAGATGAGGAAATTAATGTTTTAGATTTTAAAGAATTTGCCCAATGTTCACATGATTGGCAAATGTCTGAGGAGGATTTGAACTTAGATCATCCTGACTCCAGGTTCAACTCTCTATCCATTAAGCCACCTAGCTGAGAAGCCCTCCTGCAATTCTTTCAAAACGTCATTCTAGGCCAGAGGTCATCAAACTTTTTCTTTTCTTTTTTAATTTTAATTTTTTTTTGGTTTTCAACATTCACTTTTATAAGATTTTGAGTTCAAATTTTTTTTCTCCCTTCCTCCCCTCTCCCCTTCCCAAGATGGCATGCAATCTGATATAGGCTATGCATGTACAATCATATTAAATATATTTCCACATTAGTCATGTTGTGAAAGAAGAATCAGAACAAAAGGGAAAACCCATGAGAAAGAAAATAAAAGAGACAATAGTACCCTTTGATCTGCATTGAGATTCCATAGTTTTTTCTCCAGATGTGGATAGCATTTTCCATCATGAGTCTTTTGGGATTGTCTTAGATCATTGAATTGCTGAGAACTAAGTCTATCAGAGTTGGTCATCACATACTGTTGAGGAAACTTTCTGTAAAGAGCCAAATAGTAAATATTTAAGACTTGGAGGGCCAAGACACAAAATCAAAGATATTATTTAGGTATGTATACAACAAGAGAAAAAATAAATTTTCACAAATTTTTATTGATTCACAAATTCAAAATATAATCATAAATAATAATACTGTATATTTTATAATACAAGTCTACTAATGAGAAGAATGGAATCCTTGGGAGGGGGGTTAATATTTCTCTTACTTATGGATAATAGTGATGTCTATCCTCAAAATCAATCCTAAGTATTCATCCATTAATGCCGATTTGGACAGCTAGGTGGTACAGTAGATAGAATGCAGGGCCTGAAGTGAGGAAGACTCATTTTTCTGAATTCAAATCAGTCCTCAGACACTTACTAGCTGAATGACCCTGGGAAAGTCACTTAACCTTGTTTGCCTCAGTTTCTTCATCTGTAGAATGAGTTGGAGAAGGAAATGTCAAAATATTCCAGTATCTTTGCCAAGAAAACTCCAAATGGGGTCATGAAGAATTGAACATGACTGAAATGACTGAATAACAAAATGCTGATTTCTAATGAGATTTTATGTATTTCATCTTTGAAAATGTCTTTTCGCACAAATAGGTACTGCCAAATACTGATATCAATCCACAAGCATAATTTCAATTGAACATTTTCATCACCTAGGAAGCATTTGTAGTATTCTATTAGATTCTCTCTGGATATTTGCCTTTTAGCATGTCATTATATTACAGATAAGTCACTTTCAGGTAGAAATTCCTCAATTTCAGTTAAATAAATAAATTTTGAAATATGGATATTTCTTTTGCACTTACTTCAAGGTCCAAAAAAAACCCCACTCATGGAACTGTAGTTTGAGCTCAGAAAATGTGTCTTCTGCAAATTTGTATGGGAATGGAGATACCACTTTGTATTTTAAGCTGTGACAGCACAGGAAATAAATAAACCAGTTTGTCATTACAACAGTCTTGTTATTGAAATGTCTTAACTGCAGTATACGTTTTACATGCAAGTCTTATTGTGCCTTGTAATTTCAGGTTAAATTCATTATCAAACATAATTAAGTCTTCAGCAAAAGTTAATTTTTAAAGCCATGCAGTGTTCAGTAACAGCATTTGAGGGGGATTCTTCTCATTCAGAAAAATGTCAATCTTGACCCTGAGCTCAAAAAATTGTAATTATTTCTCTTATTTTTTGGTCATGATGGGTATCCATTGGTAAAAAATAAAATACATTAAATTAAATTAAATATGGTAATACAGCAACACACATGGCACTCAAAACACTGTTGAGTTATAACTGTCTCATTCTGATTTGCAGTGGCCTGAGCAGCAGTGTAAAGCTATGAAAGTGCCACATATGATCTCTTTCTCAACTCCTCAACTCTGCAGTTATAATACAAAAGCAGCCATATACAATACAGAAATGGGCCGAGGTTTAGTAAAACTTTACTGATGGACACTGAAATTGAAATTCATATAATTTTCATGCATCATGAAAAGTTTTTCTTATTATGATTTTTTCCAACCATTTTGATATATAAAAAGCATCCTCGTCACAGAATGGACCAAAACACAAAGCAAGGTAAGCCAGACTTGGCCCACACACTATTTTTGTTTGCTGATCTCTAGTCAAGAGACTTAAAGTCCTCAGTCTCAGAAACAAGGATGGATCCAAGAGAGTAGGATGGGAGAAAAGGACCAACTACGTGGCCTCTTGGGCATCTCCCTACAGCTATGTCCCAACAGTTCACCCTCTCAATCTGAGGTTCATGGATCTCATCCAACCCTAATTGTCTGAGAGAACAAGATGACACCAAGGGCTTGGGGGAAGAATTCTGCGTGGACAGAAGGGAAAGGCTAAGCAGGAAAAAGCAAGCTTACAGCAAGAACACCACAGAAAAACAGCAGAGGTAAAGGTTAGTAAAAGCCAATTGAAGAAGAGAAACATACAAACACTCAAAGAAAAGAAGCTTTACAATAAATAATTACTATCCAACAGAGAAAAGGGGCAGCTAGGTGATGCAGTAAATAGAGTGCCTAGCCTGGAGTCAGGAAGACTTGGTTCAAATCTGGCCTCATATACTTAATAGCTATGTGACCCTGGGCAAGTCACTTAACCCTTTCTGCCTCAGTTTCCCCATTTGTAAAATGAACTAGAGAAGGAGATGGCAAACCATTCCAGTATCTTTGCCAAGAAAGCTCCAAATGGGGTTGTGGAGAGAGACAACTGAAACAACTGAACAACAACAATAAAGGAGAGGAATATGAAGAAAATGACTCATAAGCTACCCCAGGAAGGTGAAGCTACTTCAACATCTCTGCAAAGGTCCCTGAAATGATAATGGGGTAACTACAAGACTCTCAAAAATGTGGAAAAGGAGCAAAGAGTTAAGTAAAAAGAGCAAAGAAATAAGGACAGAAATTAGAACTTTTAAGGAAGGAATCAGCAAGTCTAGCCAAGGAGTAGAAAAATAGAACAAAAGATGGAAATCATCTGAAAAATAGTAGATTCTCTAAAAGGAGAAAAAATTTAGAGAAAAATGCAGAGGTGGAAACAATTAATTTAAAAAAATCAAAAGACCACAGGAATGTTAAAAATACATAAGAGATCTGGAAAATAAGAATAGTAAATGTTATGATATGCTGTAAAAGAAAAAAATCTAAGGATTATAAGTCCTTAAGGAATCTTCTAAAATCATGGAAAGGGAAACTTGAGTGCCATATTTTAAGAAATTGTACAGAAAAAATGCCTGGAAATAGTAGAAGTAAATGACAAAATATTCTCTGAGAGACAATGAAGAGACAAGTGGAAAATTGATTGGCTAAAGAATCTAAGATGTAAAAGATAAAATGAGAAAAAAAATCAGGAGAAAAAGAGGAAGAAATGAATTAAGACTATGGGAAATGATCTCATTTCCCATTTATAAATCAACATTATGATTAGTGGGATAAATCAGAGGAACTCTTCTTTGCTGCTTCAAGGAGAAGTTGGGTTAGGAAGTCCCAGGAAAAGATCGGTCAAGACTTGATAATATAAGTGAATGGGAAGTTTACAATTCCCTCCCTTCTCCTCCATCCTTGTGGTAGGATTAGTTTATAGAACCAAAAAAATATATAGCAAAATTCACCTATATCAATGTCTCTTTAGCTGGGTACCTTGAAGGTGTGTGTATATATATATATATATATATGTGTGTGTGTAAACATATGTATATATGTATGCATGTGTACATACATAGAGATATATCTGTAAATATATAGAGAGGATGGAATATCAATATAATTAGTTATATTTATAATCTTATACATTTTACTTTGTCAATTTTAAACTGTTATCCTGAAAAGAGGTCCATAAGCTTTGCCAGACTCCCAAGGGGACCGGAAGGCAAAGAATATTAAAAATTCCTGCTCTAGAGGAGCAAATGTCAAGAATCGTAAGGGAAATGATATTTTTTAAATGGGAAGAAAGAGGGTACCACAGGGCCAGATTTTAAACTATATGACAAAACAAACATTTTTAGAATTTTTAATTTGTATGTATTTTTTCCAATTAAATGTAAAAATACCTATTTTAACATTAATTTTTTTAAATTCTGAGTTTCCACTTCTCTCCCTCCCTTTTCCCCTCCCCCCTCCTTGAGAAAGCAAGCAATTTGATATAGATTATACATGTGCAGTCATGCAAAACATATTTCCATATTAGCCATGTGGCAAAAGAACACACAGACCCCCCAAAAATCCCAAGAAAAATAAAGAAAGTAAAAAAGTATGCTTTGATCTACATTCGAGCTCTATCAGGTCTTTTTCTGGAGGGGGATAGCATTTCTCATCATAAGTCCTTCGGAATTATCTTGGATCTTTGTATCGCTGAGAATAGTTAAGTCATTCACAACTGATCGCGGTACTTTAGTGTTGTCACTGTGTACAATGTTCTGGTTCTGCTTACTTCACTTTGCATCAGTTTATATAAGTATTTCCAGGCACAACAATAATTATTAAAACAATTTTGCATTAGTCAAAAAGTAGAAATGTTCATTAGTGGAACAGAGCATATGCAATTCAACACAATAGCATACTATTTGACATACCCAAGAACATTAGTTACTAGGGAAAGTAGTCACTGTTTGATAAAACTGCTGGGTTGTGGAGAAATTAGGTTTAGGCTAACATGTTATACCATATACCACAATAAATTCCAAAATTATACAAGACCTAGATATGAAAGGTTATATCATAAACAAATTAGAGGAACAAGGAAGGAGATACTTTTCACAACCATGGGGAGGGGTAGAGTTCTTGAACAGACAAGGGATTAAAAAACATAAGGTTAAATGTACAATTTTGGTTACATTAAATTGGAAAGATTTTGCACAAATCATATCAATGAAATCGGAATTAGAAGGGAAACAATTTCTTGGGAGGGAGATCTTTGCGCATTTGTTTTCTGATAAAATTCCAATATAAAAGATATATAAAGAGCTGATGATAGAAATATAAGAATGAGTCATTCTTTTGCAGATCAAAGAATATGAATGGGAAATTCTCATAAGAACTAGCCATCAATAGTTATCAGAAAAATTGCTCCAAACTACTAATAATTAGAGAATTGTGCCTTAAAACAGCTCTGAGTTTCTATCTCATGCCTATCACAGTGGCTATGATGATAAAAGAAAACTGGTAAGTTGATAGGGGGAAGAGGGTTGTGGGAACACAGATACATTAATCAACTCTTGATGGAATTGTGACTTGGTTCAGACATTCTGAAACATAATTTAGAACAATACCCCAAAATTTACTAAACTGCACAAATCCTTTGATCCAGAGATACCATCACTAGACTTATAGCCCCAAAAGATTTTTTTAAAAGGAAAAGATCTAGAAGTACAAAAATATTTATAGCAGAAATTTTTGTTATAACAAAGTATAGGAAACAAAGGGGATTCCATCAACTGGGGAATAAATAAATTATGGTATTTGAATATAACAGAATATGAATTTACCAAAAGAAATGATGGAAAGGTCTAATTAAGAGAATCTTGAGAAGACTTGTATAAACTGATACAGAATAAAGTGAGAAAAAACCCCAACAAATTATACTATACTATTATAAGTGTGGCTTGACCCATTCTTGATGAAGCTGTGCTAGCTCTTTGTGACCACTGCTTCCTTTTCTAAATGTTCATTGACCCTCCCTTTGAAGTTTTGCACTGGTGTCTAGTTCGCAGAGTCTACTGTTTGTAATGTCAGGAAAATGTCTGAGCCTTTCCAGTCCTATGGTACCTCTCCTATTTGTTAAAGTCATTCAAGAATCATTGACCATAACTCAGGGATCCTATCTGCCAGCTATTTCAGGAAGCTAAGTTGTCAGATAATTGGACCATGGAGGACAACTCTCTTTCCATCTCCTACTTTTCTTATTTAACAATTCTTTATCAACCATATTTGTTCCACCATTTCCAAGTTAAAGAGATTGAGGTGGCTGCTGATGTTTCTGAACTCACTATTCAATGATCCATTGTCATGGCCATTGGGTCATAGGATCCTAGATTGAGAACTGAAGAAGACTTCAGAAGCAATCTAGTCCAGCCTCCCCATTTTACAGATAAGGAAACTGAGGCTTAAAGAGAGGAATTGACTTATCTGAAGTCACACGGGTAGTAAGAACATCAGAGGCGGGATTTGAAACCAAGCGCTCTGATTCCTAATCCATTGATTGCTTTTTCCAATCCAAATGGCGCTAGGTCGACGGTCTTGAATAACCAATGATCTTGGGCTTTTAGGTGCAGGCTAGAATCTCAAAACCAACATCATCTCTCCATCCTCCTCAGAATCCATGATGATTCATGAAGCCAGGCTCAAGGGACACCGGATAAAATGCTGGCTCTGCCATTAATAACTCACCTGTACAGGTCACAAAATCCTGAGATTAGAAGATACTTCAGAGGCAATCCTGTCAAATCCATAACTCCACAACAATCCGCTATAAAACCCACCTGATAAATGGCCATACTATCTTTGATTGAAGACTTCCAGTAAGCAGGAATCCCCTACCTCTGAAGGGAGTCCACACTCCATTAGGATAGCTCTTACTATTGGCTAAATACTTTTTGACATCAATCCTAATTCTGCCCCTCTGCCACTTTCAATCCATGACTTCTGCCCTCTGGAGCCAAGCAAAACAAAACCAATCCCCTCTACCCCATGACAAATACTTAAAATACTTAAAGACAGCAATCATGTTGTCCCTGAGTCCCCTCTTCTCTTAGTGAAACCTTTCCAATTCCTTCAACAAATCTCACAGACCATGATCCCAAGACCTCTTACAATCCTGGTCATCTTTCCAGGAGACTTTGCAGCTTATCAACCTTTCTTCTAAAATGTGGCATTCAGAAATTAATTCAGCACTCCAAATGTGCTCTGATCAAGAGAGAGAAGGCAGCCTTTCAACAAGCCTCAGTCTCCTCATATGTAAAATTTAAGAGTTAGACTAAATGACTTATTTACTATCTAGTTCTGGTCCTTTAAAAAAATTCTGATTTTTTTTGCTTTTATATCACCTATATTTCTCATTGCTTTTCTTCTTCCTCCACAGAGAATTAACATTTAAAAAGAGTTTTTAAAAAAAGAAAAAGGAAATAGTTCAGTAAAACTAACCAACATATGCAAAATATGTGATATATTCAGTGATCTATAGCCATGGCCCCCATCTGCACAAAGAAACAGGGGAAGATATTTTCTCTTATCTCTTCTTTGGGCTAAGCTAAATTTAAACTGAGGATCCTATGACCTGTATGACCATGAATAAGTCATATTCCCTTTCTGAGCCTCAGTTTCCCCTCCTGTAAAATGAATGTGTTGGGCTAAATCATCTACAGAGCCCTTTCTAGGTAAAAATCTGTGGTACTACATGACTTGTGTGACCATGGGGCAAATCATTTAATTTCTCTGGACCTCAGTTTCCTCATCTGGAAAATGAGGGGTTTAGAATAGGTGGCCTCCAAAGTCCATTCCAGCTCTCAATCCTATGCTGATAAATTGCCAGTTGATTAAATGCTTCCCTTTTCACTCGGCTACTTCAGTATCCTGCAGTTGGAGCCCCAGCCCACCTTCGAGAGCCGTCTCATGCCACATATCAAACACAGACATGTGTAACCACCTCCGACTGTTTATTTCTCTGCTCTTACCCCCTCTGTTGTTTGTACAGGGACTTCCGAGCCTCGCTGTCTCCCTGTGTGAATGGCCACGTTTGGAAACCATTCATTATGCCCTTGATGGTGGGGAAGAAGGGGAGGGGGTGTAGAATTCTCGACATGGGAGACAGATGCGGTCACCGGGGCTCCCCCGTAAACAAGGGATGGGGATGGGGTGTATTGGGTTACACCGGTAAAATATTGTAAAATAAATAACGGGACGGTTGGTATACTTCAGGCCATTTAGCTTGATTCAAACTGTCAGCTTTCGGGGAAGTCTAAATAAACAGAGCTCAGCATCTCTCCCTGAGCAAGGACACTGGGCTGGAGTGGGGGAAGGGGAAAACAGGGGAGAGCACCAGCTAGAATGGGGGAGAAGTCAACAACACTATCAACCTGCAGCTTGAAGGTGGAGGCCTGTGTTTAAAGAAATTGTGGGAACATGGAATTTGCTGGGGTTTTGTTCCATTTTTCTGCAAGTACTGGGTTCATTAAAGTCCTTATTTAATAGTCATTATCCACTTGCTGCTAACTAGAGAAAGCCATCAGAAGTGTAGTGGACAAAGTGTGAGGCCAACAACCAATTCATTGATCATCAAACATTTGGTAGTAGGTGCCTATTATGAGACAGGCACTCAGAATACATATGCAGAAGTACAGGTAAGGAAGGTCTGAGTTAGAATCCCATCTCTGTGCTACTGGGCGAGTCACATAGACATGATGAGCCTCAATAACATGAATTTGATTCTAATGGAATGGGCACTGAATTGAGGTTTCAAATCCTATCTCTTCCATTCACTACCTAGTATCACCTCTGGGCTTCAGTTCCTTTGCCTGTAAAATGAGAGGGTGGGACTAGATTAGCTCAAATCTCCCTCCCAGCCCTATATTTAACCACTGGAATCCCTGATGCTTCAGGACTCTCAAGAGGCTCAAATGAGATAATAGTTGTGAATGGTGTTGTAGCCCTCAAAACTCTAAACCACCATTGGTTTTAGGGACTAAATAATGCCTGTCATTTTCAAAGAACCTTGCATCTACTCCAAATCTATCTTGTTATCTAGTTCTTCTTGTATCTTGTATTTTCTTTTATCTCGTATCTTCTTGTATCTTGCATCTTCTTGTATCTACTTGTCTCTTCAGTTAGAACACATACTTCTTGAAAGTAAGGATGGTGGGGTTTTTTGGTGTGGTTCTTTTTTTTCCCCTGCTTTTGTCTTCCTTTGAATCCCCAGCCCAAAGCACAGTGCCTGACAAGTAACCCCTTAACGAATGCTTATTATCTGAATGACTGTAATGTTTATGGAATAGGAAGATCTTCCCTGCCCATTAATAGGCTTATGTGCCCAGCTGTGATATATCTTGAGTCATCTAGAGCCCATTGGGGGAAGCAAGCTTGCTAAGGAGGAGCTTGCTTAAGAGAGGCTTGCTTATACAAAGGCTTTCACACCTTTCACTAATTTCTAATTGGGCACCGAGTCACAAGGGTTCTGATGCCTTCTGGTTCTGAGAAGTGTATATATACTCTGAGTTGGCATTTTGCTTTGGGGTCTCGCTTACGAGAAGGATCTTGTGATTCCCTGGTTGAGACTCTGAGCAGCCATATGTTCAGACCCCCTCCCCCCCACCCCTACTGCTCAGATGTAAAGGTTTCTCTATCCAGTGGTATATGTAAAGTATATAGCAATATTACTTTGGTTCAGGCAGTTAGAGCCTTATCTGTTGGTCTTTATGCTAATTTCTCTGCTTGTATTTTCTCTGACATTCAGGGTGCTGACCCTTCCCCTGAACTAGTGAATGTAATTAAAAGTCAGATTGTTAACCCCTTTTTGAGCAGTCTTTCCTAGAAAAGCAGATCTGGGTGTGCCAGTGTGAGTTGCCCTTACAGTGACTGACTGACTTGGTTTCCTCATCTGCCAAATAGACAGTAGAAGGTTCCTTCCAGCTCTAAAATAGAATTTAAAAACTGTGCAGAACTCAGTATGCTCCCATGATACGTGTCTCCCTTTAACATCGTACCCCACTGGACGTCTACATGGGGGTGAAGATTTCTAACATAGATGCCTTCCAGGGAATGCCCTGGTTTAGTCTAGATGAGCCAATCCCTGGTACCTTCATCATCATCATCATCATCTTTGCTAGCATTTATATAACACATTAAGGTTTGCAAAGCACTTTACATATATCTAATTTGCTCCTCACACCAACCCTGGGAGGTTAGGTACTATAATTATCCCCATTGTGCAGATAAGAAAACTGAAGCAGATAGAGGTGAAGTGGTTTGCCCAGGATCACGTAGTTAGTAATTATCTGAGGCTGAATTCCTGATTCAGGGTTCATTGCTCTAACCACTGAACAACCTAGCTACTTCTTTAAAAATTTTTAAAAATAATTTATTTATTTTTCCTTTTCAACATTCACTCCCATGTGATTTTGAGTTTTAAATTTCCCCCCCCCTCCCATTCCTCCCCCCTCCCCAAGACAACATATAATCTAACACAGGCTCTACTTAAACATTCATATTAAACGTATTTTCATATTAGTCATGATGTGACCTAGCTACTTCTCAGAGACTCATATTGCCGCTTAGGCCATCTATTCCAACTGCCTCGTTTTAGAGAGAAGGAAATTAAGACTGATGGAAGGTTGGGAGCTGTTCCAAAATAATGGATATCCACAGACATTGTCATTGATAATTGAGTCGTTGCTCCTTCCACCAATAATCATCTCTTTCCATGTAGCATACTTCACTCTCTCCCCACCCCTGAATGTAAATTCTTTGAGGATATGGGATGTTTTTCCTTTTTCTTTTCTTTTTTTCCCTTTGTATGCTATCTAGTGCATTGCATTACGTGTATATGAATGGGGTGGGGAGTACAGAGAAGGAGGGGAAGGTGGTGATTGAAGGAAAAAAGGAAAGGAAATCTCTCTTAACTATAGTCTGAGAGAGTTGCCTGGGATGCCGAACGCTTAGTGACTTGCCCAGGATCTCACAGCAGCTACTAAATATCTGAGGAAGAACTTGAAACCAGGTCTCCCTGAATCAGAGCCTAGCCCTTTAGTCACTAAACCATGCTGAGTCGTGCCTTGTATATAGTAGGTGCTTAATCTATGCTTGTTGGAGCTTAGCCCAGAAAAAAAGATGAAAAAAAAACATGTTCTTCCCTCTCTTCTTCAGAGAGGTGGGGAGGGAGAGGAGGGAAGATGCAAGTGTCCAATGTGGTCTATACTGTCAATTAGATGATGTGTCCATTGGGTTTTTGGTTTTCTTTCTAAAAGTTACAGAGACGTTGAGTCATTTTTCAGTCGTGTCCAGCTCTGCATGACCCCATTTGGGGTTTTCTTGGTAAAGACCCCAGAGTGGTTTGCCATTTCCTTCTCCAGCTCATTTTATAGATGAGGAAACTGAGGCAAACAGGGTTAAGGGACTTGACCAGGGTCACACAAGCTAGTAAGTCTGAGGCTATATTTGAACTCATAAAAGATGAGTCTTGCTGATAACAGGCCCAGTGCTCTATCCACTGCAATACCTAGCTAGAGCAGGGGGAAGAAGGCTGCATATCTTGAAATGATAATGTAAAAATGAAAGCCATAAATAACATTAAACTTTTTAATGCTTTTTGAATTGGATCAGACCAGAAAAATCTCATCCAAGACTGCCAGTCTATCCCCTTTGTATCCTGGATAGAAGAAGGGCAGAAGGTAATCTGGGACCAGACTGTCTTATTGAAAACCTCCAGGGAAGGAGGACATGTGTATATCTAGCTGCTTTTGATAAATCCTGAGTGAGGTCAAGAGCCACCTGGGCCTCAGTAAGTCGGTAACCTGCAATAGCCGTGCCTGGGACATGGATGGGGGATCCTATCTCTTACTAGAAATCTCTATCTATTTCTCCAGTGGGCAATTCTTCTCCAATTTCCGCATTCTTTTCCTTTTCCACGCACTATTTAATTTCTTGTGAAATCAAGAAAGGTGAACTCATAAATACAACAACAATCTCACCCTACCACTTCTGGGCTACTCCAATCCAACAAGCATTTATTAAAAACCTATTGTGTGTCCAGTATTAGTGCATAATACAAAGGCTTTACTGTGGGGAAATGGGGGAGGATAACCTATGAAGTAGTAAATATATATTACAATTTGAGAAAGGATAAAGAATTAAGCTATGACAATCAAGGGAGGCTTCCTGTGGGAGATGGTCTATGAGCTGAAATTTCAAAAAGCCAAGGTTTCTAAGAGGCCACTCCTTCACTCAGGCCATATGTGAATTGACTATGAGATTGTATTCCGTATCTGGTTGGTACCAGTGCTAGCAAACAAGGGATAGGGATATAGCTATTTCTATCTGGATTGAATGTTAGACCACGATTTGGGGCAACTAGTTCTAATTAAATTTAGGTCAGTCCAACAGCTAAGGATTGGAATAGGTGACCCTCTGAGGCCCATATCCACTCAAAGATTGCAAATGTAATAAGAATTTGCATTTTAGTAGTTCTAGCAGGTCTTGGCAGTTACAGTTTCTTACAAAGGAATTGAATATCCCCGGGGGATAGCTAAAATGAGTCAGATTCTGATGATCTTGGGGGAAGCCTTGAGTGGGTGGATGAACCCCCACAAAATTTAACCTATGTTAAATGGAGTTCCTAACACCTTTATTCTTGGCAGGCAAACTGGGTTAAATCTTCAGGAAATTCTTTCCAATAACATACTTCTTAATAATTCTCTCTTTTACTCATGCCCACACAGTTAGCACCTCCTGCTAAGTCTTTTGGGTCAAGGTAAAATAAAACTGAAATCCTTTCTATTTGTCTTTCCAATTCCCATCATCCCTCTACTTCAGCCACTGTGGTGACTAATACTAAACCCTAGTCAAATACAGATCATACTGAGGTTCAAAGGCTGAATCCAATGAGATGAAATTCAATGGGAGTAAATGTCAAGTCTTACACTTGGGCTCAAGAAATCAATTTGACAAGTACAAGATGGAGGTTTGATATAGTTAGAAATAAATTGTCTGAAAAAGATCTCAAGGTTTTAGTGGGCTGCAAACTGAAAATGTGATGGGGAAGGAAACAAAATTAGATGTGATCTTGGGTGCCATAAGAGATGGAAAACTTTAAGGAATAAGGAGGTGATATACTTCCTTTTCACTCTGTCCTACCCTAGCCACCTCTGGGAGGATTATGTTCAGGTCTTGGCATCACAGTTTAGGAAAGACAATAATAAGCTAGAGAGTGTTTAATGGAGAACAAATAGGCTGGTCTTGAGTCTATGTCATATGAAGATGAATTTAAAAGGACTTGCAATGAAGAGAGAAGGCTGAAAGTAAGTGATGGTAGTCACATTCTAGTGTTTGGGAGGCAGCATAATATAATGGAATCTGGAGCCAGGGCCCCTGGGTTTAAATCCTGGTTCTGTCACACGCTACCAGTGTTGCCTTGGGAAAATCACTTCATCTCTCTAGGTCTCTGTTTCCTTATCTGTAAAATGAAGAGGCTGTCCTAGATGACCTCTGTGGTCCCTTCCAGTTCTAAGTCTGTGACACATCAAGTGGAAGAGTGATTAAACACCATCTTTTAGGCCCCAGAAAGCAGAACCAGGAACAATGAGCAGAAGCAGCAAAGACAGAAATTTAGGATTCAGGGGAAAGAAATGTTGTTGTTGTCGAGTTGTTTCAGTCACAGCTAACTCATCGTGACCCCATTTAGGGTTTCTTGACAGAGACACTGAAGTGGTTTGCCATTTTCTTCTCCAGTTCATTTTACAGATGAGGAAACTGAGGCACACAGCATTGAGTGACTTGCCCAGGGTCACACAGCTAGTGTCTGAGGCCAGATTTGAATTCAGGTCCTCCTAACTCCAGGACTAGTACTTTATCCAACTGGATATCCAACTGGCCAACTAGAGCTGTCTAAAAAATAAAAGACCTACTTCCTTGGAGGAAAGGGGGGAGTCCCCCTCTTCGAAGATGCCGACTTCTAGAGGAAGTTATATCAGAGATTCCTTTTAGGTGTGGGTTGGACCAGATGATGACTGGGATTCCTTCCAGCTTTCACATTCTTTGATTCATTCTTTCTCTTGACTACCCTATTTGTGTAAATGGCACCACCATCTTCAGTCTGCCATTCCTCCCTCTCCACATCCAGCTGGTGATGAATCCCAGGTCCACAGTGTCACCTACATGCATCCCTCTTCTTTCCACTCATACTGCCCTGCTCTAATTCTAGCCCTCATTGTGTCTCTCCTTGACTGTTGCAGCAACCTTCTAACCAGCCTCAATCTCCAGGCTCAAGAGATTTCTCTCTGAATGAGAAGAAAAGATGACCATGATATCTTAGACAATGAATCAATCAAATATATGCAAACACATGCAAAGCTAGATCCTTAGTGACAGTGACCTGATGTCATCTTATATAAAAGTGTCTAGAGATATATCTTTGGCTCTAGCATTGATCTCACAAATTTTACATACTTATTTCTATATGTACATGTTTTGTTTTTCTCTCATGTAGAATGCAAGCCTCTTGAGTGTAGGGACGGGATTTGGGTTTATCCTTGTATATACTCAGGGCTTAGAACAGTGCTTGGCACATAGCAGGTGCTCGATAAATTCTTGTTAATTAATTGATTAAGTCAACATTTTTATAAATGACTGGGGTGGCATGCTTGTTCACTATGCCTACTCATTTCCACTAGCTTCCCTGGTTTCCAGATAAAATCTTACCTTCTATAGGATATCTTTACTAATCCTTCTTAATCTTGATTATTTTAAATGCATACTATCTATAACTTGTTATTAGTTGGTGTGCATGTTGTCTTTCCCATTAGACTGGCAACTCCCTGAGGGCAAGAGCTGTCTTTTGCCTTGTATCCCCAGTACTTAGCACCATGCCTGGGACATAGTAATAAATAATTAGTAAATTAATAAATGTGTACTGACTGATTGTTCACACCCTGAACATGACAGAAGGCGTGGAAGGACTACTAACCCTTTCTGATATTGACTGTTAGCAGGTAGATGGTAGATGTCCCAATATAGAACCAAGATGATGTTGATAAACTAAAAAATAGACCTAATCAAATAAGGTAAATTAGAGACAATTGGAAAATTCTATACTTGGGTTAAAAAAAAAAGATCAACTTCACAAATATAGTATGGTGAAGATAAGTCTAGGTAACAGTTTATGTGAAAAAGGTCTGGGGGTCACAGTGGACTCAAGCTTGATATGAGCCAACAGTGTGACATGGTGCACAAAAAGACCTAATGTTATCCTTAGCTCTTTGAAAGAAGGTATAGAGTCCTCCAGAATGAAGGAGACTTTAATTTGGCTATGTGCTCAGACCATATATCACAAATACTGTATTTGGCTTTGGACATCAGGGAATTCATCATAAGAGAATGACCAAAGAAAGGCAACCTGCATAGTGAAGGGTCTCTATGTGAGGACTAGTTGATAATATTTTAATAGAGCATGGCATATCTTACTTGAGTCACAACAGTTCTCTAAGGGAGGCATTATTATTATTATAATATCCATTTCACAGATGAAGAAACTGAGGGGCAAAAGATAAAGTGAGTTGCCCAGGGTTACAATGCCAATTAACATCTAAGAAAAGATTTGAACTCACTCCATCCCCTCTACCAGAGGAGTCAAAAGCAGGACCTGGTATTGCTGGCAACATTCCCCAATGCTGTTGAACCAGATTAAACGCAATGGAGAATTAAAAAAGGAAATTGGGGAATATTTACCAAAATAATTAAAAATAAAACAGAACACAGATAATGTTATCATGTGGCTTTCTAAGTAAAAATATGGATCCTTATAGTTTTAGTTTTGGTTTGACACCACTGCCCCCTACCACCTGGATGCCTCCACTGAAACCTGCAGAAGGTTAATTATACACATACTGGTGTGTCTCCATCCCAAACCATGCCAGATGACACAAATTCAGAAAAAAAGGTACTTTAATTAAACAGGTTAGCAAAGTAAATAAGGAATTGAAACAAATAATAAATGTTCTCGGTGCTCATACCAAAAAGTTTGCCACCTCCAAATATCTCCAGGGGAGCACTAGTCCACACCTCGCAATTAATCCCTGAGTCCTCCCAACACAGCAGGAGAGCAATAGAGTCGGATTGCTGACAAGCCAGGTGTGGAAGATTAGAGTCCATAGCTGCTCAGCCTAATAACTTCCCTTCTAATCTTGGCACGGCCATCCAGTGAGCCCTGACTTCTCCTGGGGCGGTGGTTGGGGGGTGCTGCCTTCTCTTGGCAAGGTGGCCTTGACAAGAGGCCTGACTTTGAGGTGACTGGATAATCCCTTGAGCCTCTTGCCGTAGCTAGGTCTTGGCAGACTGACCTGGCCTATCTTTCTAGTCTTTCAAAACATTACTTACCTTCTTTATGCACTCTATGATCCTAACCATGCTTGTGGTGGTTCACACCCAAAGTCCAATGTCTGTGCCTTTGTCCTGACTGTTCCCCAGGCTTGGAATTCTCTCCCTCCCACCTCTTATAGTCCCTGGCTCATGGGCCACCTCCGCCAGGAGAATTTCCCCAGTCCTCCCAGGTGCTAGAGCCTTCCCTTCTAAGATTATCTTCCATCAACTCTGTATAGATTTTTTATTTAACTAATTATTTGCATGTAGTCTCTACCATTGGTGCAGTGGATAGAACTCTGGATCTGGAGTCAGGAAAACCTGAGTTCAAATTTGGCCTACACGCTCACTAGCTGTGTGACCCTGGGCAAGCCACTTGACCTCTGTTTGCCTTAATCCAATGGAGAAGGAAATGGCAAACCATTCCAGTATCTTTGCCAAGAAAAACCTGCAGACAGTATGGTCCATGGAGTCAGGAAGAGTCAGACGTGACTGAACAACAACAACGTCTCTCCCATTAGAATGTAAGCTCCTAAAGGAAGATACTGGTTTTATCTTTTCTTTGCATCCCCAGCACTGAGCATAGTGCCTGAAACAGTGCATACTTTGTAAATGCTTGACTGATTGCTTGATACATCCAGATGGGATTCTGGAGAATCAAGACATCGCTATGTCCTTGTCTGTCTGGGGCCATCTCCAGTAGTCCTGATCTATATCTCACCTCTGGACCCAGATGGCTCTAGAGGAGAGACTGAGGCTGGTGACTTTGCACAGCCCTCCCTCACTTAAATCCAATTCACTTATAAGTCATGAAATTACCTTCCAGATGTCATGGTTCTCTTCAAGAATGAAGGACATACAAGAACAATAACAATGTCTATGTCTGTACTGTCCATGTCTCTGTGTGCATGTGTGTGTGTGTTTGTGTGTGTCCCCGCTGCCTCCATCTTTGCCTCTTTATGAAATTCTCATCCCTTTTAAAAGCTCTCATAAGACAAAGCTTCCTCGTTCAGAGTACAAGGTAGGTTATGTCACTCAATGGCAAAAACACACACAGCCTCCTGGGAGTTGTAGTCTAGATATTTCCCCACTAGTGAGAAAAGGCTCTCCTCTCTTCATTGGTGACTCTCTCTCCCACATCATTGTTTTGGGAAGAACGCCAGGTGTGCTTCACCTCCCTCTCTCCTCAACTTGCTCTGGACTCCATATCTTTTTCATCATATGCCACATCACCCCCATTCAGATGCCCTTCCTCCCCTCCTGTCAATATCTTTGTGTTTTCTCCCATAGCTTCTATTTGTATCATTGGCACTTAGCAAAGTGCCTGACATATAAGAAGCACTTAGTAAGTGCTCTACCTTCTTATCATGTATCTATTTATCTACCTTCTATCTATCATCTATCTCTCCATACATCCATTCGTCTATCTCTCTGCCTGCCTACCTACCTATCTACCCATCCATCCATCTATCCATCCATCCATCCATCCATCTATCTATCTATAAACCTATCTATCTATCTATCTATCTATCTATCTACTCTATCATCTGTCTCCTCCAATAGCTATGTAGGTATCTTGCTCTTCTCAACTTACTCTTGACTCTGCATCCTGTTACTTACCTGCTATATTGAACCCACTCAAATACCCTTGCTTCCCCTTCTCTCAGCATCCTTGTATGTGTTTTCTCTTATCTTTTGTATTTGTACCATTAGCACTTAGCAAAGTGCCTGGCATATAATAATAATAATAATAAATAACAATAAGCATTTAGTAAGTCCTCTGTCTAGCTATTTATTCTCTCTCTCTCTCTCTCTCTCTCTCTCTCTCTCTCTCTCTCTCTCTCTCTCTCCCTCTCTCTCTCTCTCTCACTCTCTCTCTCTCCCCCTCCCACCCCCTCCCTCTCCCCACCTTTCCCTCTCCGCTCCTCATGTATATTCCACTCTCTCTTCAACTCCCACCACCTCTCATCTATTTCTCTGTCTCTTTCTTTATACATATCTCACTCTCTCCTTTTCTCACCTACCTTATTGCCGCCACTTGGACACTCTTCCTTCCCCTTTCTCTCAACATCCTTGTATATATTGTCTCCCATAACTTGTATTTGTATCTTAGACAAGACCAAGCATATAGTAAACATTTAGTAAGTGCTCTGTGTAGCTATCATCAATTTCTCTATCTATCTATCTATGTACCTATCTATCTATGTACCTATCTATCTTTCTACCTGTCTGTCTATCTTGACTCTTTTCATTTTATAAGTGAGCAAATGGAAATCTAGAAGGGAGAAGTGGCTTTGAGGAAAATGAGACCACTAAAGGAGAGGAGATGCCCACAGTCATGGTACCTTAGAAATCAAGGCAGTAACCCAAGACACTCCTGGGCATATCGGCATCCTCTCAGATCCTATTTGAATCCTGAAGCCTTGAGTAAAGGTCCTATTCAGAACACAGATCACCTGGGGAGGAGACCATATTACAATATATTAAGAATCACATAAATAAATAGACTTAGGGAAACCGCGAGTAAGGGGCTCAACTTTGCCAACACAAACATGTGTGCGTGAGGAGTCTGGAGCCCAGACTGGGAGGAGAGGAGAAGTCCCAGAATGAAGAGTGTCTTTGTTTGGTGTGTGTGTTTTAAAACGGACTCAGCTCCTTAGTATCAATCATCCCCCTCAGGCGGCACAAGCATGGATCTGTTACACTTAATAGGGTCATCCACCAAAACGATTTCATTCACTAACTTTTCCCCCTTAGAAGACCCCTCCTAGGCAGGGAAGAAAATGCATTTGGGGGGGAGGGATGGGGTACTGTTGGGGGCAACTGGCTTATTTGCCCACATGGTGTAATGGATAACATTCTGATTTAATAATAAACAAGAGCTGGGTTCTAATTCTGTCTGCCATGAGCGTAGGCAAGTTACTTCGCATGAACCTCGTTTTCTTCATCTATAAGAGGGGTATCCAGAGTTCCTACCTCATGGTGCTATTGTCAGTTTCAAATGAAATATATGCATATACTTATTAGCAAACCTGAAAGCGCTCTACAAATATAAATCATTAGCATTATGCTGACCTAGTTACTTGATCAAAGCTGACCTCCAAACATTCAATTTAACTAAATTCAACAAATAGTTGCTAAAATTCCTCCTACTCTGCTCTGAGCATTGTGGTGCATTTGTGTGCACCTGAGACAAAATAAAATAATTATGTTTATTTGAATGCAATAACTTTATAATTTTGCACATCTTCAAAAATACTTTTAATATGCAAATGTCATTTTGCTGTACTCACTTGTTGCACGTGATTGAGTTTGTCAGATTCTGGTATATTTTCTTTAGTTCTTCATCATGAAACCATACATCCCAATGAGTATTAAGCATATCTTGGACAGTCAATTTTTCTAAGTCTAGCTTTGATTATGGCCCATAGGTTTTTGATGGGGTTTGAATCAAGTGAGTTCTAAAGAGACTGAAATTTGTTTATTTCCATCTTTTGGGTAAATTTCTTAACCTTCTATAATTTGTCTCGAGGTACAAGGTGATATTGTAATGTTTAGAATAATCTTGCTTCTCAGTATACAACATATTTATTAGAATTCATCATTTCCTCAATGTAGACAAGATGTCCAGAGCCACTAGAAACAAAACAAAACAAGATTTAAAAAAAAAAAAACTTTTTTGAGAGTGTATTTTTAGACACTAAGAATGATGACCATATCTTACAGGCTCACCTATATGTTTTCTGACTGGTTTTGTTGAATACTTCAATGAAAAAATTGAGTTTCATCAGTAAAAATCACATTTTCCCAATCTTCAGTGCTCCAGTCTTTGTATTATCTTGCCCAAGGCTAGTGTTTTTTTTTTTCCTTCGTAGTAGCAATTAGTGGCTACTTTTTCTTTTTCTTTTTTTTTTTTTTTTACTGTTCTTCTTACTGTTCTTTCAACTTTAAGAAGCTTATGCCACAGTATAGAGGAATTAGTTACAACCTTTCCAGACACCAGTCCTTCTCAAAGTGTTTGCTTGATTTCTGAGGATTAAAATAGTGTTTTGCAAGCAATGGCTTGTCAGTTTGGGATTCTATTCATTTTCAAAGACATTTGCCTTTCTTTTTCAGTGCAACTATATTCTGTTCCACTGTAGGCTTAAATGATCCTTAAAACACTTGACTGTACCAACAGCCTCTGCAATATCACTAACAGTCACTGAAACGTGCTCTTTAAAAGCTACCGCTCTTACAATTCCCTTTTAAGTAATAGGCATTCTTAAAAGTGAAAGAATTAAAAGCACAACAACAAGAAAGAGCAATGAAGCATGTGGGTATAACACAAAATTTAACACTCATCTGACAGAGTATTAAGGAAAAACTCAGTGGGGAAAAATCAGCTTAATCTAATTTAATATGGCCAAGGTTAGACATTCTGAGTCTAGCCACTATATACATGACCAATGTTGTAATTTTTCTTTCTTTTTCATATGAAACTATATCAAAACTATTGCTTGTTTCAAGCAATTCAAATATTACTGTAGGTTTAGGAGGCAAAAGACAAAAAATTAAAAATTACCCTGAAGGAACTTATATTCTACTTGGGGCATGGCCCAATAAAGTAGATAGGGAGCAAGGGAGGGAGGAAGGGAGGGAGAGAGAGAGAGGGAGAGACAGAGAGAGAGAGACAGAGAGACAGAGAGACAGAGAGAGACAGAGATGAGACAGAGACACAGAGACAGAGAAACAGAGACACACAGAGAGACAGAGAGATAAAGAGAAATCTTTATAGATATAGATACATCTCTATGTGTGTTTTTTAAAAAATTGAAAATATATACAATAATTTCCAGAGGAAGATTGTGCTGATATCTGAGGGATTCCAGGACACTCTCATATAGGAAATGGTACCCAAAGAGTATTTTAAAGGAACCTATAGGTTCTATGGGGCAGAAATGAGGAGGGTGCATATTGTAAACATGGAGGTCTACCTGAAGAAAGTTAGGGAGGCAGAATATAGAAAGCTACATGTAAGGCATGACTATCAAACTAGTGAGGGAGCAATAGAAAATGTGCTAAAATAAATAATGTGAAGTAAGAGGGGGATAGAAATAACTAATACCAAGATTCATTCTTTCCTGATTGATTTCTTGGGAGAGAAAGAGAAATGTTTGACATTTTCCATGTTCTCAGAGAGAACCACTGGATCCTAGTGGAACACCCGTCGGCTGCCATATTTTTTCTGGGAGTGGAAGGCCAACCTGTCTCCAGGGGAATCCTTCACAGTGGATGCATTTTCTGAAGAATTATTAGGAAAGGTTTGCAGTTGAGGTGGATGTCATGATATTTTTATAAGCCACCCCCCCACTTTAAATAGGTCTTTGCAAGAGTGTTTTCATAGAGGCATCCAATGGCCCAGCTATACTTGGCTGAACGAAAGGCAATAAGCATCCAGGAAACTGGCTTTCAGAAGAATAACCCAAGTCACTTAGTTCTGGAACGGTGAATTCTTAGGCTAAGCTCCCCAATTTGTATCCCTTCACTAAACTGGTTTTTACAGGGCCAAGATTAAGCTAGTTCAGAAGGAGATGTCATGTGATGCTAATGCCAACTCTAACAAGGACCATCCTGTCTCAAAATTAAAAGCCAACTTCTCTGAGTATTTCCTATGGAAAGATTCTCTTTTTTCTTTTACAGGTCCCTTATGGAATCAGGCTTGAATTAAGTACAGTGTAAAACTGGCAGCTGCTCACAGCAGCATTCCATCACCATGAACTAGCTGGGTCACTTTTTATACCTCCATCCCTTGAACCTGTTGACTGTTATGATATTTGAAATGGCCAAGTGGGGACTGTCAACGGGTTTCTTCGTGTTTTCCCCTGGAAGCCAAGAGGTATTCAGGCCTCCTGCAGCACTTGCCACCTCTAATTTAAGTCTGGGTTGGTGGAGGAAGTAGGGGTTGGATGGAGGAAGGGGGTGGGATGCAAAGAGGGAAAGAAAGGGATGAAATTATATACCAGGCATGGGAGAAAGCCATTTGATCACCACCGTAGTGGTTTGTTGACATCAATTTCCCTCATTTGAAGTAACTTCAACTCCTCTTAATTCAATGGAAATCATCTGGGATAAGCAACCCTCAAGTCTCTCTAGCTTTAAAGCCTCAAGGAAAAGCTGTGAGGGTGGGTGGAAAAGGGATCCCTAGCTATCCAAAGCTCAGATGAGTAGGGCCGGTAGGGGAGCAAAAGTTGGTTTCCACAAAGGGATTCTAGAAAGGGTTACCAAATGGATAAAAATCCCCCCAAAAATTAAAGGGGGGAAATTTTCTAAGCTCTTCAAGTTTCCTTCTGCCATTTTGCTTCTGGGACATCAAAAGATGACATTGGAATAAAGAAGAAGGCTCGTACCTTTGAATACACTGCCCGAAGCTTTCTTCAGGCTGGGACAAAATACTTTTTTCTTTTCAAATTCTTTTTTAATCAATTCCAATTATGGCAAATAGGATGGAGTCTGGGTTAAAAAATCTGTTGCTGCTGCTGTTTTTTTTTTCCCATCTATCAATGACTATGATTACTGGTAAATGAGATTTTATGTGTGTGTGTGTGTGTGTGTGTGTGTGTGTGTGTACACACACACACATACATATATACATACACATATATGCATATGTATATATATACATATATACATATAGTGCAATATATGATAAAATATATAGAATAGATATAAACATATGATATTTAATAAAACATATAATATAGAATATGTAATATATAATAAAGCATATACTATTATATAATATGTTCATATTATGTATAGTGCAATATAGGATAAAATATATATGTAATAGATATAAACATATAATATTTAATAAAATATGTAATATATAATAACATATAATAAAATGTATACTATTATATAATGTATTTATATTATGTATAGTGCAATATATGATAAATATTATATATGTAATAGATATAAACATATAATATTTAATATACAATAACATAATAAAGTATATAATATGTGTATATTAGGTATGATGCAATATATGATAAAATAGATATAATAGATATAACCATACATAAAAAGTTATGTAATATAACAACATATCTTATGTTGTATGTGTATATATAGTGCTTTGCAAACTTTAAGGTGCTACATAAATTTTAGCTGCCTTTATTAAGGATGGGGCCCTGAACCTGTGATTTAATTGGTTAAAGGAAATCACCGAGCAAGGAAACTCCCTCTTCCAATACAGGTTGCTGCCAGTGTAGACTGTTGCCTGGGAACTGAAAGATTAAGAGTCACAGAGACCTGTGTGTCAGAAGAAATCAGTCGATAAGCATTTATGAATCATTTACTGCATACCAGGCACTGTGCTAAGTGCCAGGAATATAATACAAACAAAAAGAAAGATAGTCTCTGCCCTCAGGGAGCTTCCATTCTGAAAATTGGTGCTGGGGTTAGGGTTTTTTACCGCAATGTGCTACATCTCTCTTAACTGGTATGGCTGAAATGGCTAATGGGCATCTACCATTATGAGGGCAGTACGGTGGAGCAGGTAGACGCAGCATGTTGGCTGTGGAATCAGAGTAAGCGGGGTTCAAATCTAGCCTCAGATACATACTACCTGTGTGTTCCTGAGCAAATCATTTAACCTCTGCCTGCCTAAGTTTCTTCCTCTGTAAAATGGGGATAATAGCACCTACCGCACAAAGCCTTGAGGATCAAATGGAATCATTTCTATCAGATACTTTCTAAAGTTCAAAGTATTATATAAATCCAGGCTATCACAGTTTTTCCTGTCCGTCATTGTTGCTTCCCCACCCACTCAGTAGATAGAAATCAAGAGCCCTGAAAGGCTTTGGATAGGACTAGAACTATAATTTGTCAGAGATTAAATTCGAACCCGGATCTTCTTGACTTCAAGGTTAGTTCCTTGTCCACTGTGTCATTCTCAACCTCAGCAATGTTATTGTTCGTCCTTCGTTTGTGAAGGGGAATGATGATATCACAGGCGATGCCTTGACTTATGGGTGAATCGGATTTAAATGAGGCAGTGGCATCCAAAGTTGTCGGCCTCGATGTCTCTTCCAGAGTCATCAAAGTCCAGTGGCAAGACAAGAGTTAAAATGACTGGAACAAATGGTTCTCATCTGTGTGATTGGGGGAGATTCCCCTCTGACTCACCAACAGCTCTGAGGCCTATCAATCATCCTGAACCTCGTTCAGTCCATCCATTGAGACAGTTTTACTGGGGTGTGGTCACTGCGCATGCTATAGTTTCTTGTAGCCATAGGTGATAATTGGGTGAAGGTGAATGCCAAAGGTGTTTCAGCAGCCCTGAAATGGGCTCAGCAAACCCTCACAGCTGAGGTGCCTGTTCTCCCAGGAAACCCCATAATCCTCCCCCCACCTCAATAATACCAGGACCGGGGGGAATTTGTGGTCTGAGAAAGAAAGCGAAGCACGGCTCTCCAAGCACACCTTGTGTGGCCTTTAACGAGTAATTTAGGTTCTCTGAGCCTCAGCTTAAACAACCATAAAATTTGGTTGAGATTAGTCCATCTGATCTCCAGGTCTAAATCCAATCCAATTTCACAAGAATTTATCAAGCCTCTGTTGTGAACATAGCTTGGTGCTGGGTGCTGGGGATACAGAGATAAAATGAAAAGCAATCCTTACTTCCCAGTCACTTATTGTCTATTGGGATGTTTAAAATAGCAATAGAAAAATAAACAGATGACTGTTTGAGTAGGGAGAAAACACCCTCAGTCTGCCCTCAAGGAGCTCACAATATATTTGACTGTAAGTTCCTTGAGGGAAAGTCTTGTTTTCACCTTTTTTTAATCCCCTGCACTTAGCACAGTCACTGGCACACATTAAATGTTTAATAAATGATTGTTTTTTCCCCCTGGAGGGGGGAGGGCAGGGCAGTTGGGGTTAAATGACTTCCCCAAGGTCACACAGCTAGTAAGTGTGTCAAGTGACTGAGGCCGAATTTGAACTCAGGTCCTCCTCAGGTCCGCCATCTAGCTGCCCCTAATAAATGATTGTTGACTTGTCTTAATAAATAGAGAGACCAAGAAAGGCTTCCTCTAAGAGGTCTTGACAAGACGTCACCCATAGCCCAACATCATGATGTCATCGGTCCTCTTCCAGAATGAAGCACCAATAGCAAAAGCAACAACAGATACCAGAGACAGATCTTGAAAGGAGGTGAGGATTCAAAAAGGAGAAGGTGGCGCTCTGAATGGGAAGAGATCAGAGCAGCAGTGTATTGGTAAACATTTAACAATCAGCTCTTCATGGGGGGGATGGTTATAAGACACACTTTTAAGATTATTATGCAGTATCAACATTTTATCCACCACTTTCTTAAGCCTAGTTAACTAACAAAGCAGTGAATCTAGTCCTGAAATCACTGAATGATTTCTGGGGTATAAATTCTTACACTTAAAATTCACCAGTCGACTCTCCAGTGGTTTGAGCCAGCTCCGGCCCAACCCTAGCAAAGACTCACCTCCAATCTGAGTTTCTTATTTGCCAGGCTGAGCCCCTTCTTCTCTCTCCCCTAGACACTCAGAGAAACCCTTTCTCTCCTCCCCACCCCCCATGTACTCCCCCTCCAAACACAGTCTCGTAAGATGAGAGTTTGCTTTGGAGGCAGATGCAAGAAAATGTCCATCCTCCATATCGCCATTGAAATCTGAGCCCAGAGACTTCTGTGTAAAAAGAGCAAATGAATGAAGAGCCTTGGAAAATTTTCCCCCTCTCTCCAAACATGTCAACACTGAATAATAAGATTTTTGGTTTATAATAGCAGCTTCCTTCCAAAGAGGTCCTGTGCATTTCACAGATACTATCTCGTTTATTGCCACACCATCCTCAGGACTTGGCTAACAGGCTGGGGTGCGAGTCAGGGAAGGAAAGGGCAGAGAAGATTATTCTGGTATCATCTGACAGATGGGGAAACTGAGATCCAGGGAGGCTAATGGTGAATAAGACCGCACATGTAGTAAGCGATAAAACTGGGAGTTGAGCCTACTTGGCTAAGGAGAAGCCTGAAGGAGGACAACAGAGTGGAGATTTGAACTCCAATTCTCTGAATCCAAATTTAGACAACTTTTGATTGCAGTACACTGT
This sequence comes from Trichosurus vulpecula, assembly GCF_011100635.1. Lineage (NCBI taxonomy): Eukaryota > Metazoa > Chordata > Mammalia > Diprotodontia > Phalangeridae > Trichosurus > Trichosurus vulpecula. The sequence goes on from NC_050574.1 coordinate 29,699,701, forward strand.
TTCTCCAACTGATTGGGGAAACTGAGAGCTTGGGAGCTTTTGTGATTGACTACACAGAGACCCTTTCCTAACTCATCCAACAGTTTTAAACTACATTAAAACATGGGTTACGGAGGTGTCCATTTCCGTGCACTCTGCCCTAGTCAGATCACATCTGTAGTGTTACACTCCCTTCTAGCTTTGGCTTACAGAAAAGACACTGAACCTGTTGGAGAGAATACAGAGAAGGGGTCAGATACGATGGAGTGCTTTGGATTAATGCTGCGCGGGGAACAGTGGAAGGAACTAGGAGTGTTCAGCTTAGAGAAGACTTGGGGGGGGCGGAAAGACATGATAGTTGACTTCAAGTATATGAAGGATCATTACGTCAAAGACTTGCTCCTCTTGACCCTAGAGAGAACTCTCAACAATGGCTACTAGTTGCAGAGAGGCTGACTTGAGCTTAGTCTGAGGAGAAATTTGCCTAACAATTAATGCTGTCCCAAAGGAGAATGGGTTGCCTTGGGAAGTAATGGTTTTGTCTTCCTCGGAATATCTTCAATCAAGGATGCTGCTGTGGGATTTCTTTTTCTGAGAAGATTTGAACTAGGTGGTGACCGAGGTCCTGGCCAACCTTGAGATGCGGCGACTCTGTAATTCATATACAATGGCGCTGAAACACTTAGAGGCACAGTCTGAATCTGTGAGCCCCTACACGTGAGTGTACACACACACACACACACACACACACACGTTTATGCTTATCATTTAGGACCATTTCTGCCATAGGACCAAAGCATTAACAGTAACCCTAAAACCGGATACAAACGGTTGGGATGAGGAACACTTTGCTAACCGTTGGAGAAGCCCCAGAGTGGAATGAGTTGCCTCCAGAGGTGATGGATTCTCCTTCACGGGAGGTCTTCAGACAAAGGCTGGACTGCCACAGGTCAGAGATGCTGCCACACAGATTCCTGTCCGGGTGCCCTTTGGATTCAATGGCTGCTGAGGTCCCTTCTAACTCAGAGATTATTTGGCTCCATGGTAGCTCTATTTAGTGAGCCCAAGAGCATGGCAGGCAGGTGTGCTTAACCTGGTGGAACCAGGAGCCTGGGCCAGTTAATAATCGATAGACAATTAGTGAACATAAACAGCTTTCAGGGTCCACAGAGCCAGATGGGTGTAATAAGATATTTATTGCAGGTTATGGCCAGACAAATTGATCATTACCTGTATTTACTTTTAAAAGCATTCAGATCAAAGCTAAATACACTGGAGTTACTGGTCTCTAAGGAGCAGATCCTTTAAAGGCCCTGATGAAATATGCCTTAAACTTCACACCAAGAGTAATAAATGAAGGAATATGTGTGTGTGTGTGTGTGTGTGTGTGTGTGTGTGTAAAGTGTGCACACCTATTCTTGAAGCCAACAAAGAATTATAGGACCAGAGAGTTAGAAAGGATCATTAATGGTCGTCTACCACAACTCTCTCATTTTACAGGTGAGGAAATCGAGGCCCAGACGGACTAGGTGACTTGCCTGAGAACACGCAGATGATAAGTAATAGAAGCAGGACTGGAAAGTAGGTCACAGATTTAGAGGTGGAAAGGATAACAGATGCTGCCAAATCTGCTCCTCCCCTCATTTTACATGTGAGGAAACTGAGGCACAGAGAGGTGAAATGGTTTGCCCAGTGTCACATAACTAGAAAAAATGTCTGAGGTAGGATTTGAACACAAGTCCTATCAACTCCAAGTCCAGCACACTATCTACTGCACCATAGCATTGCTCAAACTCCAAAACGAGCTCTCTTTCCAATGAGCTGGATATACATGTGGATACATGTGGGGGGGGGGGAGGAAGGGAAGAGAGAATGGACTGATAGACATATATGGATAAAGAGATGGCAGATAAATAGATGTATAGATATTTGGACAGGTAGATAAAGAGACATATAGATTGATGATAGATAAATAGATAATTGATATAAATAAATAGATGGATAGGTAGATAGATAGATAGATAGATGATGGATGAACAGGTGGATGGATAGAGAGAGAGAGGGAGAGAGAGAGAGAGATGAATGATAGTAGTAGATGACAGATGATGGATGGACAGATAGACAGATACATATATAATGACAAATCATATGTGCATGTATACTTACAGAAATATTTTTTTCTGGATTCTCCCATTTGTTAATGTCTCCTTTCTTCCAAATCAATTGTGTTTTTTTTGCATTTTGTAAACCCCTGTATTTGTTTATTTGTAGACAGTGTATCCCCCTAGTAGAATATAAGCTCTTTGAGGACAGGAATTTTATAGTTAGATCTCCAGTGCCTGCCATGTAGTAGATGCTTAACACAGTGTCTGGCACATAGTAGGCACTTAGTAAACGGTTAGTCATTGGCACATAGTAGGAGCTTAATAAATACTCGCCAATTGACTGACCAATTGATCTAGTCTTCTCAGTCCAGAGGCACAAGTTTGTTTTGTTTTGTTTTGTTTCTGGTACACTGAGATCTGAAAGAGGATCCCTACTTCAATATACATTTGGATGCTCTGATTTTTTTCATTCATATGATCTTTTTAATCTTTGCTTTTTGTTTGGTGACAGCAACAACTGGCATTTGTGCAACATTTTTAGATTTGCAAAGTGCTTTATATGCATTTTGGACCCTTGCCATAACCCTTTGAGGAAGTTACTACAGGTATTAAATATGTTCTTCTTACAGATGAAGAAAGTGAGGCTCAGAGACATCACATGACTTGCCTATATTCCCATAGATATTAAGGGTTGAAGAAGGAAGATATACACCTAAGTCTTACTGACCCAAAGTTTAGGGCTCCCCCCACTACACCACACTGCCTTAAAAAACAAAAACCTGCTCCCAAAAAAATGAAAAAAATTGGGGGCCGTAGCAACTCATGAGGACATCCATTAATCCAATGAGATAAAGATCAAATGAGACAATTTGTGCAAAATACTTTGTAAGCCTCATCGTAATAACTGGCATCCATATAGCCACTTAAAGTTGGCATGGTGTTTGGCAGGGCATCCTCTCATTTGAGCCTCATAACACCCCTGTGAGGGAGAAACCAGAGTTATTACTGTCATTTTAAAAATGAAACCGAGGCTCAGAAAAAACTAAGGAGCTTACTCGTGGTCACAGGTATATTAACCAACAGGTATATTAGAGAATTGGAGAATTGCCCCACGTGGTCTGGGGTTCCCCCACATCGGAGGTCTCCAAGGAATAGCTGGATTACATACATACGTACATACATACATGTGGGGTATGGTCTAGAGAGGGCTCTGGTTCAGGTGCAAGTTGGACTTGATGAACTTCTAGCTCAGAGATTCTGTGATACTGGGAGGAAAGAAAGGTAGGAGGAAAAGAGAAGAAGAGGAAGGGAGAGGGTGAGAGACAGAGAGAGAAGTTGAGAATCATCTATATTTTGGCATTTCTTGGGATTTCAAGACCATCGTGTTGAAAGATGAGTCTGAGTGTACTGGATGGGGACTGGACATGTGGGTTCATACGTAGAAGGGAACTCCCAGAAGAGCCTGCTCCCGTTAGCACTTTCTCTGTAGCTTTTAGGCCAAGTGACAGAGGCACAGAAAGGTTAAATAATTCACTTAGGGTCACACAGCCAGTCGGTATCAGATACAGTACTTGAACCCACTTCTTGACTCAGAAGCTGGCTATCCACCAAGCCAAGCTGCCCCTCTCACCCTGGGTATATGTGTGGATAGAGCTATATATTTAAATATAATATATAATTAAAGCTCCTCTAATTACCATATATTTATCACTTATCAATTATGTTGTCATATATAGTTTGTCATGTATTTATCATATAATTATCATAGATTCAATATAACTGAGGGGTACAGTGGACAGAGGGCAAGACCTGGGGTCAAGAAGGTCTGAGTGCAAATTCAGCCTCAAACACCAGCTATATGACCTTGGGCAAGTCACTAAACCTCTATTTTCCTCAGTTTCCTGAATTGTAAAATAAAGATGGTAATAATAATGCCTACCTCTCAGGGTTGTTGTGGGGATTAAATGAGGTCACATTTGAAAGCACTTAGCACAGTGCCTGACACATAGTAGGTGTCATACAAACGCTAGCAATAAGGAAGATGATGATATTTAATGTGTGTGTGAGTATATATATATATATATATATATATATGAACACATATACACATGTGTGTATGATAGGTACGTGGGTATAGATACATATGAATATATACATATATGCATATTGTGGGAGCTATGTGGGTGTGTATGCATATGTATATATACATATATGCACTGTGTATATATACACACATACAGATAGATATAGATATTTGTAAGCTATTTGTTTCCCTAGAAAATGTGTCCCACCATTGGATCATAGATTTAGAGTTGGAAGGAAGCTGGATATTTCCTACCCCAGTCTCATTTTACAGATGAGGAAATAGGCTCAGAAAATTTAAGTGACTTTCCTGAAGTCACACAGGTAGTAATAGGTAGCAGTAACACTTGAACCTAGGTCCTTGGACTCTGAAGTACCTTGGAATCTGAAATGTACTATCTTGCCTCCCATTTAAAAAAATGTAAATGAAAGAGTCTGGATTCAATAGGGCAACTCCCAGGGATTCCAATGACCTGGGTGCATTGACAGCGGCCCCTAGGGGAAAGGCAACATCCTTGCCAGATCCACTTTCGTCTGTCAGCCTTCACTTCTCTGAGTTTGATCATCATCTGCTTCCCTGAGCCAGGAAGATTTAAGCAGAAGAAATTCAATCCCTCTGACCAAAGCCTCCTCACTCTGGATGTGTTCAGCTCCCTCCATTGATTGGAAATTTGCAGATCAAACAGACCTGCTGCTGCCTGCTGCATCAGAAGTTGAAAGGAGCTGGGGAGGAGGAAAGGAGGGCGGTGGACAGGCAAAGGGAGCCAGGTCCAGATGGGGATGAGTGGACTGGAAGCCTGGTTTCCTGCCCCCACCCCCACCAAGTATGGGGTGTTATGTCCAGTTTTGATTCAGCAAGGAAATCATTTCTCCTTAGTATTTGTTCTTTGATGAAGGGAAGGAGAACAGAGGGGTTATAGAGAAGTTCCAGGACAGCAGCCCTCTCAGATAGAATTCTAGCATTTCCTCTGCACATGTTTATCAAGTGAATTCGGTCCAGAGTACAATGTTTTTCACATAGAATATAGATAGATAGATAGATACATACATACATACATAGATGGATAGATAGATAGATAGATAATGTGTATGCATCTAAAAATACATATCTAGAAATATACGTATAGATGTATGGCTGCATACATGTATATGGCATATATAGATGTGTGTGAGGATGTACGTATTTATATACACATATGTGTAATGCGTGTATGTTTGCGTGCCTATATGTAAAATTTGTGAAACAACCATAGTTTCTCAGTTCCTGTGCATATGTGTATATACATGTACATATACATATACATATCTATAAACATGTATATATTCTATAGTATATTATATATAAGCATGCGCAGCCTTCTTTTTCTCCATAGATCATAAGCTCCTTGGTATCAGGAACTTACATTTGTTGTATTTGTATTCTCACCATCTGGCATAATGTCTGGTACAGAGGAGGAGATTTGAAAATGCTTGTTGAACTGAATTTAATTAAATTATAGTCAGGGAACTTTGGAGCAGGAAGAGATCTTAGAGTTCACTAAATCTATGAGCACTTATTAATCCCCTACTATGAGCCAAGTACAATGGAAGGCACTGGAAATGAAGCCAATCCCTTCATTTTACAGATGAAAAACTGGGACCCAGAGAGGGGATAGGTTGCTCCAGATCAATTATGC